>NC_059201.1:3675018-3767518 GCF_020615455.1 Coregonus clupeaformis
AAACCAAGCAGTTTTGGAATACCACTACAGGTGTCATTACCCCATCTAAACCAAGCAGTTTTGGAATACCACTACAGGTGTCATTACCCCATCTAAACCAAGCAGTTTTGGAATACCACTACAGGTGTCATTACCCCATCTAAACCAAGCAGTTTTGGAATACCACTACAGGTGTCATTACCCCATCTAAACCAAGCAGTTTTGGAATACCACTACAGGTGTCATTACCCCATCTAAACCAAGCAGTTTTGGAATACCACTACAGGTGTCATTACCCCATCTAAACCAAGCAGTTTTGGAATACCACTACAGGTGTCATTACCCCATCTAAACCAAGCAGTTTTGGAATACCACTACAGGTGTCATTACCCCATCTAAACCAAGCAGTTTTGGAATACCACTACAGGTGTCATTACCCCATCTAAACCAAGCAGTTTTGGAATACCACTACAGGTGTCATTACCCCATCTAAACCAAGCAGTTTTGGAATACCACTACAGGTGTCATTACCCCATCTAAACCAAGCAGTTTTGGAATACCACTACAGGTGTCATTACCCCCATCTAAACCAAGCAGTTTTGGAATACCACTACAGGTGTCATTACCCCATCTAAACCAAGCAGTTTTGGAATACCACTACAGGTGTCATTACCCCATCTAAACCAAGCAGTTTTGGAATACCACTACAGGTGTCATTACCCCATCTAAACATACTCTCTTTATCCTAAATACAGAGGGGTGGAAATTAGTACAGTATATTGCAATGTACATGTGTTACCTTTACATCCAGGTTTACCCTTTGAACTGTTGGAAGCATATATAGAGTGTGCAACTTACTTTCTTTAATTTTTTACTTTACATCCAGACATTGGTTGAAATACAGTACCAGCCAAAAGTTTGGACACACCAACTCATTCAAGGGTTTTCCTTTATTTTTTACATTGCAGAATAATAGTGAAGACATCAAAACTATAAAATAGCACATAGAGTTGAAGTCTGAAGTTTACATACACTTCGGTTGGAGTCATTAAAACTCGTTTTTCAACCACTCCACAAATTTCTTGTTAACAAACTATAGTTTTGGCAAGTCGGTTAGGACATCTACTTTGTGCATGACACAAGTCATTTTTCCAACAATTGTTTAAAGACAGATTATTTCACTTATAATTCACTGTATCACGATTCCAGTGGGTCAGAAGTTTACATACACTAAGTTGACTGTGCCTTTAAACAGCTTGGAAAATTCCAGCAAATAATGTCATGGCTTTGGAAGATTCAGATAGGCAAATTGACATAATTTGAGTAAATTGGAGGTGTACCTGTGGATGTATTTCAAGGCCTACCTTCAAACTCAGTGCCTCTTTGCTTGACATCATGGGAAAATCCAAAGAAATCAGCCAAGACCTCAGAAAAATAATGGTAGACCTCCACAAGTCTGGTTCATCCTTGGAAGCAATTTCCAAACGCCTGAAGGTACCACGTTCATCTGTACAAACAATAGTATGCAAGTATAAACACCATGGGACCACGCAGCCGTTATACCGCTCAGGAAGGAGACGCGTTCTGTCTCCTAGAGATGAAAGTACTTTGGTGTGAAAAGTGCAAATTAATCCCAGAACAACAGCAAAGGACCTTGTGAAGATGCTGGAGGAAACAGGTACAAAAGTATCTATTTCCACAGTAAAACAAGTCCTATATTGACATAACCTGAAAGGCCGCTCAGCAAGGAAGAAGCCTGCTCCAAAACAGCAATAAAAAAGCTAGACTACGGTTTGCAACTACACATGGGGACAAAGATCATACTTTTTGGAGAAATGTCCTCTGGTCAGATGAAACAAAAATAGAACTGTTTGGCCATAATGACCATCGTTATGTTTGGAGGAAAAAGGGGGTAGTTAGCCGAAGAACACCATCCAATTATGTGGATATACTGGAGCAACATCTCAAAACATCAGTCAGGAAGTTAAAGCTTGGTCGCAAATGGGTCTTCTGAATGTACAATGACCCCAAGCATACTTCCAAAGTTGTGGCAAAATGGCTTAAGGACAACAAAGTCAAGGTATTTGAGTGGCCATCACAAAGCCCTGACCTCAATCCTATAGAAAATTTGTGGGCAGAATAAGCGTGTGCGAGCAAGGAGGCCTAAAAACCTGACTCCGTTACACCAGCTCTGTCAGGAGGAATGGGCCAAAATTCACCCAACTTATTGTGGGAAGCTTGTGGAAGGCTACCCGAAATGTTTGACCCATGTTAAACAATTTATAGGCAATGCTACCAAATACTAATTGAGTGGATGTAAACTTCTGACCCACTGGGAATGTGATGAAATAAATATAAGCCGAAATAAATCATTCTCTCTACTATTATTCTGACATTTCACATTCTTAAAATAAAGTGGTGATCCTAACTGACATAAGACAGGGAATTTTTACTAGGATTATATGTCAGGAATTGTGAAAAACTGAGTTTAAATGTATTTGGCTAAGGTGTATGTAAACTTCCGACTTCAACTGTATGAAATCATGTAGTAAGCAAAAAAGTATTAAACAAATCAAAATATATTTGCCTTGATGACAGCTTTGTACACTCTTGGCATTCTCTCAACCAGCTTCATGAGGTAGTCACCTGGAATGCATTTCAACTAACAGGTGTGCCTTCTTAAAAGTACATTTGTGGAATTTCTTTCCTTATAATATAATATAATATATAATATAATATAATATGATATAATATAATATAATATAATATAATATAATATAATATAATTTCCTTCTCAATGTGTTTGAGCCAATCAGTTGTTGTGACAAGTGGGGAGGGGGGATATACAGAAGATAGCCCTATTTGGTAAAAGACCAAGTCCATATTATGGCAAGAACAGCTCAAATAAGCAAAGAGAAACGACAGTCCATCATTACTTTAAGACATGTAGGTCAGTCAATACAGAACATTTTGAACGTTTCTTCAAGTGCAGTCGCAAAAACCATCAAGCGCTATGATGAAACTGGCTCTCATGAGGAACGGCACAGGAAAGGAAGACCCAGAGTTACCTCTGCTGCAGAGGATAAGTTCATTAGAGTTACCAGCCTCAGAAATTGCAGCCCAAATAAATGCTTCACAGAGTTCAAGTAACAGACACATCTCAACATCAACTGTTCAGAGGGGACTGTGTGAATCAGGCCAGCATTGTTGAATTACTGCAAAGAAACCAATACTAAAGGACACCAATAATAAGAAGAGACTTGCTTGGGCCAAAGAAACACGAGCAATGGACATTAGACCGGTGGAAATGCGTCCTTCGGTCGGGAGTCAAGGCAAAGGATGGCTATTTGAAGAATCTCAAATATAAAATATATTTTGATTTGTTTAACACTTATTGGTTACTACATGATTCCATATGTGTTATTTCATAGATTTGATGTCTTCACTATTATTCTACAATGTAAAAAATAGTAAAAATAAAGAAAAAGCCTTGAATGACACCTCATGGGACAGACAGTCAGACAGACCCACGCACACATATCTGCAATGCTTTGATTATTTGATGGCTCTAGGTCTGAGTGCCACTTATCTATTAGAGAATATGGAGGAAACAGACATCTATTAGAGAATATGGAGGAAACAGACATCTATTGGAGAATATGGAGGAAACAGACATCTATTGGAGAATATGGAGGAAACAGACATCTATTAGAGAATATGGAGGAAACAGACATCTATTAGAGAATATGGAGGAAACAGACATCTATTGGAGAATATGGAGGAAACAGACATCTATTGGAGAATATGGAGGAAACAGACATCTATTAGAGAATATGGAGGAAACAGACATCTATTGGAGAATATGGAGGAAACAGACATCTATTGGAGAATATGGAGGAAACAGACATCTATTGGAGAATATGGAGAAACAGACATCTATTAGAGAATATGGAGGAAACAGACATCTATTAGAGAATATGGAGGAAACAGACATCTATT
Organism: Coregonus clupeaformis; assembly: GCF_020615455.1. NCBI lineage: Eukaryota > Metazoa > Chordata > Actinopteri > Salmoniformes > Salmonidae > Coregonus > Coregonus clupeaformis. The sequence continues at coordinate 3,678,997 of NC_059201.1, forward strand.
GGAGAATATGGAGGAAACAGACATCTATTGGAGAATATGGAGGAAACAGACATCTATTGGAGAATATGGAGGAAACAGACATCTATTAGAGAATATGGAGGAAACAGACATCTATTAGAGAATATGGAGGAAACAGACATCTATTGGAGAATATGGAGGAAACAGACATCTATTAGAGAATATGGAGGAAACAGACATCTATTAGAGAATATGGAGGAAACAGACATCTATTAGAGAATATGGAGGAAACAGACATCTATTGGAGAATATGGAGGACACATACATCTATTAGAGAATATGGAGGAAACAGACATCTATTAGAGAATATGGAGGAAACAGACATCTATTGGAGAATATGGAGGAAACAGACATCTATTTGAGGTCATAAAGCTGCTACGGTATAGCCTGTGTTTTCTGCTGTAGTTGTTGCTTGTGATTTCTGTATGTATTTATGCACCTATTGGTGATGCTGTGCTGTTTATTGAGATTTCCCTGAAAGGGACACACACAATAAAGAATGATCACTTTTTCACAACTTTCTTTTAATTATGAACCAATACTGTATTTGCTATTTGACTAAACACTACCTTACTGTACCTTGCATGTCATTAAAAGATCAGTCTGATGACTATATACAGTGAGGGAAAAAGGTATTTGATCCCCTGCTGATTTTGTACGTTTGCCCACTGACAAAGAAATGATCAGTCTATAATTTTAATGGTAGGTTTATTTGAACAGTGAGAGACAGAATAACAACAACAAAAATCCAGAAATACGCATGTCAAAAATGTTATAAATTGATTTGCATTTTAATGAGGGAAATAAGTATTTGACCCCTCTGCAAAACATGACTTAGTACTTGGTGGCAAAACCCTTGTTGGCAATCACAGACGTCAGACGTTTCTTGTAGTTGGCCACCAGGTTTGCACACATCTCTGGAGGGATTTTGTCCCACTCCTCTTTGCAGATCTTCTCCAAGTCATTAAGGTTTCGAGGCTGACATTCGGTAACTCGAACCTTCAGCTCCCTCCACAGATTCTCTATGGGATTAAGGTCTGGAGACTGGCTAGACCACTCCAGGACCTTAATGTGCTTCTTCTTGAGCCACTCCTTTGTTGCCTTGGCCGTGTGTTTTGGGTCATTGTTATGCTGGAATACCCATCTACGACCCATTTTCAATGCCCTGGCTGAGGGAAGGAGGTTCTCACCCAAGATTTGACGGTCCATGGCCCCGTTCATCGTTCCTTTGATGCAGTGAAGTTGTCCTGTCCCCTTAGCAGAAAAACACCCCCAAAGCATAATGTTTCCACCTCCATGTTTGACGTGGGGATGGTGTTCTTGGGGTCATAGGCAGCATTCCTCCTGCTCCAAACACAGCGAGTTGAGTTGATGCCAAAGAGCTCGATTTTGGTCTCATCTGACCACAACACTTTCACCCAGTTCTCCTCTGAATCATTCAGATGTTCATTGGCAAACTTCAGACAGGCATGTATATGTGCTTTCTTGAGCAGGGGGACCTTGCGGGCGCTGCAGGATTTTAGTCCTTCACGGCGTAGTGCGTTACCAATTGTTTTCTTGGTGACTATGGTCCCAGCTGCCTTGAGATCATTGACAAGATCCTCCCGTGTAGTTCTGGGCTGATTCCTCACCGTTCTCATGATCATTGCAACTCCACGAGGTGAGATCTTGCATGGAGCCCCAGGCCGAGGGAGATTGACAGTTATTTTGTGTTTCTTCCATTTGCGAATAATCGCACCAACTGTTGTCACCTTCTCACCAAGCTGCTTGGCGATGGTCTTGTAGCCCATTCCAGCCTTGTGTAGGTCTACAATCTTGTCCCTGACATCATTGGAGAGGTCTTTGGTTTTGGCCATGGTGGAGAGTTTGGTATCTGATTGATTGATTGCTTCTGTGGACAGGTGTCTTTTATACAGGTAACAAACTGAGATTAGGAGCACTCCCTTTAAGAGTGTGCTCCTAATCTCAGCTCGTTACCTGTATAAAAGACATCTGGGAGCCAGAAATCTTTCTGATTGAGAGGGTCAAATACTTATTTCCCTCATTAAAATGCAAATCAATTTATAACATTTTTGACATGCTTTTTTCTGGATTTTTGTTGTTGTTATTCTGTCTCTCACTGTTCAAATAAACCTACCATTAAAATTATAGACTGATCATTTCTTTGTCAGTGGGAAAACGTACAAAATAAGCAGGGGATCAAATACTTTTTTCCCTCACTGTAAGCAGATGGTGAATACATTTTCCATGAATGTTTTGCTGAGAGACACACCAACTCACACGTCATCAGAACGTGACGCATGCTGAACAAGGAACGAGAGAGAGCTCGGTTTGTTGTTTTGAAGGTTTCTGGAAAAGTTCTTCCTATTTACATTTTCGTCATTTAGCAGACGCTCTTATCCAGAGCGACTTACAAATTGGTGCATTCACCTTATGATAGCCAGTGGGACAACCACTTTACAATATATCCATTTTTCTTTTTTTATTTTTTTGGGAGGGGGGTGTGGGAAGGGGAGGGTAGAATGATTACTTTTATCCTATCCCAGGTATTCCTTAAAGAGGTGGAATTTCAAGTGTCTCCGGAAGGTGGTGAGTGACTCCGCTGTCCTGGCGTCGTGAGGGAGCTTGTTCCACCAAATGTTGTAGAGCATGAACCTACAGGATCGGGTCACCGCTTTCATGTTAGCGGAGAACGACAGGGTGTTGTCCAGGGTCACGCCAAGGTTCTTTGCACTCTGGGAGGAGGACACAACGGAGATGTCAACCGTGATGGCGAGATCATGGAGCGGGCAGTCCTTCCCCGGGAGGAAGAGCAGCTCCGTCTTGCCAAGGTTCACCTTGTGGTGGTGATCCGTCATCCACACTGAAATGTCTGCCAGACATGCAGAGATGCGATTCGCCACCTGGTTATCAGAAGGGGGAAATTAGAAGATTAATTGAGTGTCGTCTGCGTAGCAATGATAGGAGAGACCATGTGAGGATATGACAGAGCCAAGTGACTTGGTGTATAGAGAGAATAGGGGAGGGCCTAGAACTGAGCCCTGCGGGACACCAGTGGTGAGAGCACGTGGTTCGGAGAAAGATTCTCGCCATGCCACCTGGTAGGAGCGACCTGTCAGGTAGGACGCAATCCAAGAGTGAGCCGCACCGGAGATGCCCAACTTGGAGAGGGTGGAGAGGAGGATCTGATGGTTCACAGCATCAAAGGCAGCAGACAGGTCTAGAAGGACAAGAGCAGAGGAGAGAGAGTTAGCTTTAGCAGTGCGGAGAGCCTCCGTGACACAGAGAAGAGGAGTCTCAGTTGAATGACCAGTCTTGAAACCTGACTGGTTTGGATCAAGAAGGTAATTCTGAGAGAGATAACAAGAGAGTTGGCTAAAGACGGCATGCTCAAGAGTTTTGGAGAGAAAAGAAAGAAGGGATACTGGTCAGTAGTTGTTGACATCAGAGGGATCGAGTGTAGGATTTTGAGAAAGGGTGCAACTCTGGCTCTCTTGAAGACAGAAGGGACATAGCCAGTGGTCAAGGATGAGTTGATGAGCGAGGTGAGGTAAGGGAGAAGGTCTCTGGAAATGGTCTGGAGAAGAGAGGAGGGGATAGGGTCAAGCGGGCAGGTTGTTGGGAGGCCGGCCGTCACAAGTCGCAAGATTTCATCTGGAGAGAGAGGGGAGAAAGAAGTCAAAGCATAGGGTAGGGCAGTGTGAGCAGGACCAGCGGTGTCATTTGACTTAATAAATGAGGACCGGATGTCGTCATCCTTCTTTTAAAAATGGTTGACAAAGTCATCCACAGAGAGGGAGGAGGGAGGGGGAGGAGGAGGATGATTCAGCAGGGAGGAGAAGGTGGCAAAGAGCTTCCTAGGGTTAGAGGCAGAGGCTTGACATTTAGAGTGGTAGAAAGTGGCTTTAGGAGCAGAAACAGAGGAAGAAAATGTAGAGAGGAGGGAGTGAAAAGATGACAGGTCGGAAGGGAGTCTAGTTTTCCTCCATTTCCGCTCGGCTGCCCGGAGCCCTGTTCTGTGAGCTCGAAATGAGTCGTCAAGCCACGGAGCAGGAGTGGAGGACCGAGCCGGCCCGGGAGGATAGGGGACATAGAGAGTCAAAAGATGCAGAAAGGGAGGAGAGGAGGGTTGAGGAGATAGAATCAGGAGATTGGAGGGAGAAGGATTGAGCAGAGGGAAGAGATGATAGGATGGAAGAGGAGAGTAGTGGAGAAGGTCGCGACGGCGCATTGCCATCTGAGTAGGAGCAGTGTGAGTAGTGTTGGAGGAGAGCGAGAGAGAAAAGGATACAAAGTAGTGGTCGGAGACTTGGAGGGGAGTTGCAGTGAGATTAGTAGAAGAATAGCATCTAGTAAAGATGAGGTCAAGCGTATTGCCTGCCTTGTGAGTAGGGGGAGACGGTGAGAGGGTGAGGTCAAAAGAGGAGAGGAGTGGAAAGAAGGAGGCAGAGAGAAATGAGTCAAAGGTAGACGTAGGGAGGTTGAAGTCACCCAGAACTGTGAGGGGTGAGCCATCCTCAGGAAAGGAACTTATCAAGGCATCAAGCTCATTGATGAACTCTCCAAGGGAACCTGGAGGCCGATAAATGATAAGGATGTTAAGCTTGAATGGGCTAGTGACTGTGACAGCATGGAATTCAAATGAGGAGATAGACAGATGAATGGGTCAGGGGAGAAAGAGAGAATGTCCACTTGGGAGAGATGAGGATTCCTGTGTCACCGCCCCGCTGACCAGATGCTCTCGGGGTATGCGAGAACACATGGTCAGACGAGGAGAGAGCAGTAGGAGAAGCAGTGTTTTCTGTGGTAATCCATGTTTCCGTCAGCGCCAAGAAGTCAAGAGACTGGAGGGTAGCATAGGCTGAGATTAACTCTGCCTTGTTGGCCGCAGAACGGCAGTTCCAGAGGCTGCCGGAGACCTGGAACTCCACGTGGGTTGTGCGTGCAGGGACCACCAGGTTAGAGTGGCAGCAGCCACGCGGTGTGAGGAGTTTGTATGGCCTTTGCGGAGAGGAGAGAACAGGGATAGACAGACACATAGTTGACAGGCTACAGAAAAGGCTACACTAATGCAAAGGAGATGGGAATGAAATTAACTAAACATCTGGGGAAACAAGGCCTCCCTCACTAACCTTTCACTGAAACACTCAAATACAACTCTTCCAACTTCCACTTTAGAAATTATAATTGCTGTAATCTACAGTAGTTCAATGTTTCCAGGAATAGACTACTTAGTTTATTCAGCTAGCTAACTTGGTACAGTATTCTTCTATGAAAACCGCCCAGGGCACCGTATCCTATGACGCCATAGCTAACTAGCATGCTAGCATCCAATAACACACGGTTTAGCACCAATACTTGGTTACAACAAACTACCAATGGATCATTCATGTCCGTGTCTAGTTCCTTTCATAACGCAGAAGTAATTAAACGTTGGCTAGCTAGTACAAAGTCAGTCATGCTAGCTACACAAGTGGACTACACATCTCGAATGTTCTGAAAGTGAAGCTTACGTTGCAAAATTTTATTTGGATCCTGCGATACTGTTAGCCTCAGTTGCTTGGCGAATCAGCCAGCCTAGCTGCTAGCTATCAAGCTAGCCATGTTTCCTTGACAGTTTGAACACAGCCCGCAACGCGGTTAGCCCTTGTGGCTGGGACCGCTCATAGTCACGGGCTTGTGGCTGTTTAAATCCTGGCTGGAATTGCATGGAGTACCACTGGGTGAAAAGGGTCTATATAAAGGGATATTTTTATATGACATGTGTTTGATATTCTAGAGAATAGAGACCATGTCTAATGCACAGTTTGAGTTTTGTGGATTTGCACCGTATCCTGACAGATTCTGAATCCAGATGTGTTTTTTTTTAGACATATATGATATTGGCATTACTCTGAATATCACACATGGACATTTCTTATGGCCGGATATGGACTCATTCAATATCCCGAGATATGAAACATCCTATTTTCTCTCTTCCTGTTGACAAATACTGACTGTATACATCACATATTTGGGTTTTCTCAGCACACTCAAGATAATAACTCCTGAGTGGCGCAGTGGTCTAAGGCACTGCATCGCAGTGCTAACTGTGCCACTAGAGATCCTGGTTGGAATCCAGGCTCTGTCGCAGCCGGCCGCGACCGGGAGACTCATGGGCGGCGCACAATTGGCCCAGCGTCGTCCAGGGTAGGGGAGGGAATGGCCGGCAGGGATGTAGCTCAGTTGATAGAGCATGGCGTTTGCAACGCCAGGGTTGTGGGTTTGATTCCCACGGGGGGCCAGTATATAAAAAAAAAATGTATTCACTAACTGTAAGTCGCTCTGGATAAGAGCGTCTGCTAAATGACTAAAATGTAAATAATAAGCTATATTGATTCCAGTTCTGCTTCTCTTGACGTAGGTCCATATCCGGATCTTGATATGCTTTCTATATGCTGAAAATAAGGACGATTTCTGATGCATTTCCAAGTTTTCAGCACATGCTTAATATAATTTGTCAAATATGAAATCCATATTTTTTTTTCATGCACAAATCATTTTGGGATTCCTTCTGGATATCATACATGTTAAGGCCGGATATTGACTCATTAGAAATCCTGAGATAGGCCTATATGAACATCTTATTTTCTATATATGATGACAAATACAGACAGTAGGCCTACATAGTATATTTCCTCAGCACATACAGTGCATACGCTCTTGACTTAGGTCCATATCAGGATCTTGATATGCTTTTTGATATGCTAAATAAGGACAATTTCTGATGCTTATTTGAGTTTTGAGGACATGTTCAATAATTTGACAAATATTACATCCATATAATTATTTCAGACACTAGCTAAAGTTCTGGTATTCCATCTGCATAAAGGCACACACAAACTGCAAGCTAAAATCACTGTAACTGGTAGCCTAGCAACAAGAATCACATATTTTATGCTGTGGCTTTCCATCTGGGTGCCACAAATGAGTTTGTAAACGGTGTGTGGTCAAACTGACAACTGAAAAGTGAGAAGCTGTTCAGAAAATACCTCAAAGAAGTTAACGCTCAAGTGAGAAGCTAATTTGAGATGATTTATTTATCTAGTAACTAGAATCAAGAACGTTAGCTAATTTGTCCCGCAGCCAGTAAGGCTAGCTAGCTAGGCTTGATAGGGGGGTAAAAGCTAACTGGTAGCCTAGCTAGCTTAGAAATAACTACATTTCCTTCACTTCAGGGATTTGTTTTTACTCCCTATCAAGCCTCAAGGTGACAGCTAACATTTTAAAACGTTTCAGCGTATTTTGTATTACTGGTTAATATAAGATAGATAGCTAGCTAGCTAACTAGCAACTTGGCTAGCTAGCTTGTTCCAGTTAGTTTTCTCGTCATGAATGAAGCAGGTAGAGTAGCTAGCTTGTGTATGGTTATGTGTAAAAATAAAGAAAAACCCTTGAATGAGTAGGTGTGTCCAAACTTTTGACTGGTACTGTATGTCAGCATGTTGACACATACCATTTCTGGAGTTAAAATATTCTACAAATATGTAAACGGATGCACGCGTATCAGGGGCATGTCTTGAAGGGATCTCCCCCCAGGACTCATATGGTAGCAGGGAGATGTCCTGATTGGATGCATGTAGAAACTGTGCCATTATGGAGAATATTCTGGCTCCGTGTATCAAATTAAGGACATAAATATCTGGAACATGTCTGCTCCTTATATCTAATAAAATGTCAGATATCCGGATACATATAGATAAAGATATCCACTGATGTTGACCCTTTTTTGCCCAGCGTACCAGCATTAGCCACGTTGCTACTGCATCATGCCGCCTAAAGTTAAAGAAGGCTGGAGTAATGGAGGGGAGAGTGTTTCGCTATCACAAAAATATGTCTACAAGCAATTCTACAATGGCAAAACACAGTAATTACGTAATTTTTTAACTGCATAATCTGACTTCAAAGTATTTTTCTGCTTATTTTTTTCTGATACTCCATGATATATTCTGATCAACTGGCTTGTTCTTGTCAGGAAACTAAATACCACATTAATCAGATAATATACCTGGCCATTAAAACGGATCAAATATTTTTGCCCAAATGTATATGCTCTTTGCCTTTGTTGGGCAGAATTGTTGCAACAACAGGAAAATAGCTTCAGGAGCGTTACCCAAATATTGGTGGACTCAACTAACAAATGAATGGACGATCTGACCAGAGAGGTCCAAGAACAAAGAGGTCCAAGAACAGAGGACTTTCAGAACAGTTTGCAGTTCTCCCAGGGAGAGGTGGATGTCCTGATAGAGACTTGCAACACACACACACACACACACCCAACTGACACTCACAAGTGCCTGATTGACTGACCATATTAGCCGTTTTTATTTTATTTATTTATTTTATCTCTGATAAGCGACCAAGGAAAGGGCTAAGAATAGGCCATATTAATATATGTAGCCTTAGAAATAAGGTTAATGAAATCAATAACTTGCTAACATTGGATAACATTCGTATACTGGCCATCTCTGAAACTCACTTATATAATTCCTTTGATGATACAGCAGTAGCAATACAAGGATATAACATCTACATAAAAGACAGGAATGCCTGTGGGGGAGGTGTTGCTGTATATGTTCAGAGCCATATTCCTATAAAACTTAGAGAGGATCTCATGTCAAATGTTGTTGAAGTGTTGTGGTTGAAGTTCACCTGCCTCATCTAAAGCCTCTTCTTTTGAGGTGCTGCTATAGGCCACCAAGTGCTAACAGTCAGTATTTGGATAATATGTGTGCAATGCTTGATAGTGGGTGTGATGTTAACAGAGAGGTCTATTTCCTAGGTGACCTGAACATTGACTGGTTAGCAACTAGCTGTCCTCTCAAGAGGAAGCTTCTAACTGTGACGGATGTCTGTAATATGCCCCAGGTCAGAGTTGGGGAGTAAGGGATTACAACTGTCTTCCATTACGTTAGTAGCAAAAATATAGTAATCAGATTACAGATACTTTTGAAAACTATTACTTCTTGGATTACTTTTAAATTCAGAAAGGATGTCTTTGACAAAAAAAAAATATTTGAAACCTTTCTGTTTTCTCAGTGACATTCAATAATAATATAATAATATGCCATTTAGCAGATATTGAAATCAGTTTTCTCAGTGACATTCAAATCAGCATTGAAAAAAGGCTAATGTTTTAGTGTGTTCCGCCTGAGCGAGTCTGACCACAAGTCAGAGACCACTATGATGACAGATTATGATGACACGCTATGATGACACACCAAATACGTTTGATAGATCGCAGGAAAAGAGCAGGAATAGGCGTTTATAGGCTACAGTCCAAGCTACAGTCTTCCAATGGTGGTGCTGTCGGCATCCAAACATTATCCAGCTTCAATAAACGCTTGGAAGTAAGGATGACAGCAGTGGTGTAGCCTACGGGGCAATACAGACATCACTTATTATTGATATCTACATAGCGCATTGATGTGAATCACGCTGCTGCTCTTTCATTTAGCTTTTTGTGCCTTACAGATTGCGGTTGTTGTGGATGGCTGTTCACAAATTAATGTGTATTTTAACCCAATAATGGTTAAACTGAAGAAGTTTAAGATGCCTATCAATAATTATTTTTGCGACAAGTGACAGCCAGTGAAAAATGGCTCTTTCAACAGCTGCATAGTGTAGTGCAGATACAGGGACTGATTAATGTAGGGGCTTACAGGGGCTGAAGCCCTGGGGCCCAAGCCCATAGGGGGCCCTTGAGCGAGAGAAAAATTGAAATGTATATACACTATATATAGAAAAGTATGTGGACACCCCTTCAAATTAGTGGATTCTGTTATTTCAGCCACAGCCGTTGCTGACAGGTGTATAAAATCGAGCACACAGCCATGCAATCTCCATAGACAAACATTGGCAGTAGAATGGCCTTACTGAAGGGCTCAGTGACTTTCAACGTGGCCGCGAAGTGGTAGGCCACACAAGCTCACAGAACGGGACCGCCGATTGCTGAAGCGCGTAGCGTGTAAAAAATTGTCTGTACTCGGTTGCAACACTCACTACCAAGATCTAAACTGCCTCTGGAAGCAACGTCAGCACAATAACTGTTCTTCGGGAGCTTTATGAAATGGGTTTCCACATACAAGCCTAAGATCACCGTGCGCAATGACAAATGTCGGCTGGAGGGGTGTAAAGCTCGCCGCCAATGGACTCTGGAGCAGTGGAAAAACGTTCTCTGGAGTGATGAATCACGCTTTACCATCTGGCAGTCCAATGGACGAATCTGGGTTTGGCGGATGCCAAGAGAATGCTACCTGCCCCAATGCATAACTGTAAAGTTTGGTGGAGGAGGAATAATGGTCTGGGGTTGTTTTTCATTGTTCGGGCTAGGCCCCTTAGTTCCAGTGAAGGGAAATCTTAATGCTACAGCATACAATGACATTCTAGACAATTCTGTGCTTCCAACTTTGTGGCAACAGTTTGGGGAAGGCCCTTTCCTGTTTCAGTTTGACAACGCCCCCGTGCACAAAGCGAGGTCCATACAGAAATGGTTTGTCGAGATCGGTGTGGAAGAACTTGACTGGCCTGCACAGAGCCCTGACCTCAATCCCATCGAACACCTTTAGAATGAATTGGAACGCCGAACATCCCAACATAAGCGCCCGACCTAACTAATGCTCTTGTGGCCGAATGGAAACAAGTCCCCGCAGCAATGTTCCAATATCTAGTGGAAAGCCTTCCCAGAAAAGTGGAGGCTGTTATAGCAGCAAAGGGGGGACCAACATGATTTTGGAATGAGATGTTCGACGAGCAGGTGTCCACATACTATTGATAGGTAGTGTATATATATATATTTTTTTACTGCAAAATCCAACCACAGGAGCCTGCTCTCAATGAGTGTAGACAGTCTGCTGCCGCTCTGCTAATCATCAGATAAGTGACATTTGGATGGGCCCCCCACCGGGTAAAACACTTTAGTCGTCCCCCTCTTGACATTTTGCCATGGGGCGTAGAGAAAATGCTGCAGTTTTAAAGCTAATTACCTGCAATTCTACACATTTTGCCATGACTTTTGCCATTTTAATGATAGCTGTCTATTTACCACCACAGACCGATGCTGGCACTGAGACCGTACTCAACAAGCTGTGTAGGGCCATAAGCAAGTGGCCAGGGATTGTAATGCAGGGAAACTGAAATCCGTCTCTAGAGGTGAAAAAACTCTACATCACCTCTACTCTACACACAGAGACGCATACAAATCTCTCCCCCGCCCTCCATTTGGCAAATCTGACCATAACTCCATCCTCTTAATTACTGTTTACAAGCAAAAACTCAAACAGGAAGTTCCAGTGATACGCTAAATACGGAAGTGGTCTGATAATAATAATAATAATAATAATAATAATAATATGCCAATTAGCAGAGAAAAGGACGCTAAGCTATAGGACTGTTTCACTAGCAAAGATTGGAATATGTTCCGGGATTCTTCAGATGGCATTGAGGAGTTTAAAACATCTGTCACCGGCTTCATTAATAAGTGCATCGACGACTCTAGTCCCCACAGTGACCGTACGTACATAACCCAACCAGAAGCCATGGATTACAGGCAACATTTACATTTACATTTACATTTACGTCATTTAGCAGACACTCTTATCCAGAGCGACTTACAAATAGCCAGTGGGATAACCACTTTACAATGTTTTTTTTTTTTGGGGGTAGAAGGATTACTTTATCCTATCCCAGTTATTCCTTAAAGAGGTGGGGTTTCAAATGTCTCCGGAAGGTGGTGAGTGACTCCGCTGTACTGGCGTCGTGAGGGAGCTTGTTCCACCATTGGGGTGCCAGAGCAGCGAACAGTTTTGACTGGGCTGAGAGGGAACTATGCTTCCGCAGAGGTAGGGGAGCCAGCAGGCCAGAGGTGGATGAACGCAATGCCCTCGTTTGGGTGTAGGGACTGATCAGAGCCTGAAGGTTCGGAGGTGCCGTTCCCCTCACAGCTCCGTAGGCAAGCACCATGGTCTTGTAGCAGATGCGAGCTTCAACTGGAAGCCAGTGGAGTGTGCGGAGGAGCGGGGTGACGTGAGAGAACTTGGGAAGGTTGAACACCAGACGAGCTGCGGCATTCTGGATGAGTTGTAGGGGTTTAATGGCACAGGCAGGGAGCCCAGCCAACAGCGAGTTGCAGTAATCCAGACGGGAGATGACAAGTGCCTGGATTAGGACCTGTGCCGCTTCCTGTGTAAGGCAGGGTCGTACTCTCCGAATGTTGTAGAGCATGAACCTACAGGAGCTAAAGGCACTGAGCTAAAGGCTAGAGCTGCCGCTTTCAAGGAGTTGGACACAAATTCGGACGCTTAGAAGAAATCCTGCTACATCCTCCGACGAACCATCAAACAGGCACTTGCAAACTATCACGGATTACAAAGGGAAACCCAGCTGCAAGCTGCCCAGTGACGCGATCCTACCAGACGAGCTAAATGCCTTCTATGCTCGCTTCGAGGCAAGCAACGCTAAACCATGCACGAGAGCACCAGCTGGTCCGGACGATTGTGTGATCACGCTTTCCGTAGCCGATGTGAGTTAGACCTTTAAACAGGTTAACATTCACAAAGCCGCATGGCCAGACGGATTACCAGGACGCGTACTCAGAGCATGCGCTGACCAGCTGGCAAGTGTCTTCACTGACATTTTCAACCTCTCCCTGACCCAGTCTGTAATACCCATATGTTTCAAGCAGACCACCATAGTCCCCGTGACCAAGAACCCCAAGGTAACCTGTCTAAATGACTATCGCCCCGTAGCACTCACATCTGTAGCCATGACATGCTTTCAAAAGCTGATCATGGCTCACATCAACACCATCATCCCAGACACCCTGGACCCACTCAAATTCGCATACCACCCCAACATATCCACAGATGAAACAATCTAATTGCACTCCACACTGCCCTTTCCCACCTGGACAAAAGGAACACCTACGTGAGAATGCTGTTAATTGACTACAGCTGTTCACCCACGAATGCGTGGACGCACACGACTCCAACACCATCATTAAGTTTGCCGACGACACAACGGTGGTGGGCCTGATCACAGATGACGATGAGACATCCTACAGGGAGGAGGTCAGAGAGCTGGCAGTTTGGTGAATTGAACTGATCCTGGAGTACAGGAAACGGAGGGCCGAGCACGCTCCCATTCACATCGACGGGGCTGTAGTGGAGACGGTCGAGAGCTTCAAGTTCCTTTGTGTCCACATCACCAATATAGTCATGAAGAGGGCATGACAATGCCTCTTCCCCATCAGGAGAATGAAAATAATTGGCATGGGCCCTCAGATCCTCAAAAGTTATACAGCTGCACCATTCAGAGCATCTTGACTGGCTGCGTCACCGCCTGGTATGGCAACTGCTTGGCATCCGACCGCAAGGCGCTACAGAGGGTGGTGTGTACAGCCCAGTACATCATTGGGGCCGAGCTACCTGTTATCCAGGACTTCTATACCAGGCGTGTCAGAGGAAGGCCCTAAAATTTATCAAAGACACAGTCTGTTCTCTCTGCTACCGCACGGCAAGCGGTACGAGAGCGCCAAGTCTTAGGATCAAAAGGCTCCTGAACAGCTTCTACCCCCATGCCATAAGACTGCAGAACAGTTAATTAAATGGCTACTCTGACGTTCTGCTTTTCACCACTACCTACATGTACATAGTACTTCAATCAATCACCTCAACTACCTCGTACCCCTGTACACTGACTTGGTACCGGTACTCCTTGTATGTAACCGGTATATAGCCTCGTTAGTGTTATTTTATTGTGTTATTTTATTGTGTTACTATTTTATTTTGATCTATTTGTAAATGTTCTTACTTTTAACTGCATTGTTGGGAAAGGGATCGTAAGTAAGCATCTCACGGTAAAGTCTATGCTTGTTGTAGTTGGCGCATGAAAAATATAAAAGTAGATTTTTTTATTTGATTTAGTGAAGTGGAGAAACTCAGAAGTGAAATGACAACATTGAACAGTGAACCATCATAGAAAAAAAATATATATACACTACCGGTCAAAAGTTTTAGAACACCTACTCATTGAAGGGTTTTTCTTTCTTTATACTATTTTCTATATTGTAGAATAATAGTGAAGACATCAAAACTATGAAATAACACATATGGAATCATGGAGTAACCAAAAAAGTGTTAAACTAATCAAAATATATTTTATATTTGAGATTCTTCAAATAGCCACCTTTTGCCTTGATGACAGAGAGGGATTTGCGGTTTTGAATTTGGTCAAGTTAGTGTGGAATAGGTGGAAAAACGATTGTGTTTATTTAATGTTTTCCTTTTTCTCCCCAATTGTGAGTTACGATCTCGTCTCATCGCTGCAACTCCCCAACAGGCTCGGGAGAGGCGAAGGTCGAGTCATGCGTCCTACGAAACATGACCCGCCAAGCCGCACTGCTTCTTAACACACTGCTCGCTTAACCCGGAAGTAAGCCGCACCAATATGTCGGAGGAAACACTGTTCAACTGATGACCGAAGTCAGCTTGCTGGCGCACGGCCCGGCACAAGGAGTCGCTAGAGTGCAATGAGCGAAGGAAATCCCCCCCAGCCAAACCCTCTCCTAACCCAGACGATGCTGGGCCAATTGTGAGCTGCCTCTAAGGGGCTCCCGGTCAAGGCAGGCTGTGACACAGCCTGGGTTCGAATACGATGCTGAAGTGGTGCCACAGCACTGCGATGCAGTGTCTTAGACCGTTGCAACACTTGGGAGGCCCTGGAAATGTTTTATCCATCAATAATGATAAGCCACGAGGTATAGACAACCTTGATGGGAAACTATTGAGAATTGAGAATTGTAGCAGACTGTATTGACACCCCTATTTATACAATCTTTAACCATGTGTCCACAGGCGTGGAAGGAAGGTAAAGTAATTCCTCTACCTAAAAATAGTAAAGCACCCTTTGCTGGCTCTGAGAGCCACCCAATCGGTTTGCTCACTGTTCTTAGTAAACTAATAGAGATAATTGTGTTTGAACAAATACAATGCTATTTTTCAGAGAACAAGTTTAACTACTGACTTTCAGCAGACATATTGAGAAGGGCACTCAACTTGTACTGCACTGACTCAGATGACATATGATTGGTTAAAATACATCTATAATAAGATGATAGTTGGAGCTGTATTGTAGGATTTTAATGCAGCCTTTGATGTTATTGATCATAAATTGTTATTGAAAAAAGTATCTTGCTATGGATTTACATCACCTGCCATCACACATTTGGATATTTATTTATCCAATAGAACCCAGAGAGTGTTCTTCAACGGAAGCTTCTCTAACATCAGATATGTACCATGCGGTGTCCCTCAGGGCAGTTGCCTTGGGCCGTTACTCTTCTCTATTTTTACAAATGATATGCACTGGTCTTTACACGAAGCTAGAATGACTATGTATGCGGATGATTCCACACTCTACATGTCAGCACCCAAAGCCAGTGAGCTCACTGAAATTCTAAATAAGGAGTTAGAGTCAGTATCAGAATGGCTGATTGATAATAAACTGGTCTTAAATACATCTAAAACTAAAAGAATTGTATTTGGTTCAAAACATTCTCTAAGACCTAAACCTAAACTGGAGTAGTGCATAAAGAGTGTGACCATTGAGCAAGTTGAGAAAGCTAAACTCCTCCTAGGTATAACATTGGATGATCAATTATCATGGTCAAGTCATATTGACAAAGTTGTTGTGAAGATGGGGAGGGGTATCTCTGTTATACAAATAGAAGATGTTCTGCATTTTTGAAACAAAAATCCAACTGTACTAGTTGTTCAGGCTATGATCTTGTCCCATCTTGATTACTGTCCGGTAATATGGTCAAGTGCAGCAAAGAAAGACCTAGAAAAGCTGCAGCTTGCTCAAAACAGAGCAGCATGCCTTGCCCTTAACTGCACATACAGAACTAACATTAACAACATGCATGTTAGTCTTTCCTTGACGAGAGATTAACTGCTTCTCTTTTAGTTTTTATGAGAAATATTACTGTGATGAAAATTCCAGATTTTCTGCATTATCAAATAACATTCAGCTCAGATACCCATACATACCCCACAAGACATGCCACCAGGGGTCTCTTCAGAGTCCCCAAATCCAGAACGAATTCACGGCAACGCACATTATTATACAGAGCCATGATCGCATGGAATTCCCTTCCATTTCCAATTACTCAAGCAAAATTTACTTACAAAATGGATAAAACAACATCTCATGGCATAATAGGGACTGTGAAATGACACACACACACACACACACACACACACACACACACACACACACACACACACACACACACACACACACACACACACACACACACACACACACACACGGACACACTCTATCACACTTTACTTGTCATGTTTTATGTTTTGTGTAGACCCCAGGAAGAACAGCTGCTGCTTTGGCAATACATACACACAATATCTAGGTCAAGTACGAGAGAGGTGTTGTGCTGTGAGATGTTGCTTTATCTGTTTGTTTGTTTTTTTTTTAACCTGGTTTGCTGTTCATTTGAGCAATAAGAGATGGAAGGGAATTCTTGAGAGGAACAGAAGTGTTCTCTCCTTTTTATATGATGGTCTAAATATGAGGTTGTGGTCTTGGATTACTGATCTGAAACATCTTAAATATTTGATGACGGCAGACAGATGGTCTGTCCCTCCATGTGGAAGCTCTTCTCATGCTAATGTGTCTTCTACAGTGTGTGTCTCAAAGACCAGAGAGGAAAGGAAACACAACATTGTACACAGTGCAGTACACCCAATCCCTTCGCTTGGTTTATCTCCAAATAACAGCTATTATAGTTGGCATACAGTACCTTGCAAAAGTATTCATCCCCCTTGGCGTTTTTCCTATTTTGTTGCATTACAACCTGTAATTTATGTTGTTGTGAGCAGTGTTCAGGTTGTTTTTCTGTATCTACCTACGTTAGTTGTAGTATGTTGTTGTGAACAGTGTTCCGGTTGTGTTCTGTACCTACCTATGTTACTTGTGGTATGTAGCTGTGAACAGTGTTCAGATTGTATTCTGTGCCTACCTACGTTAGTTGTTGTTGTGTACAGTGTTCAGGTTGTGTTCTGTGCCTACCTACGTTAGTTGTTGTTGTGTACAGTGTTCAGGTTGTATTCTGTATCTACCTACGTTAGTTGAATGCACCGATTGCTCTGTAGAAGAATGTCTGCAAAATGACTGAAATGGAGATGTTAAAGCTATATATTTTATTTTTTATTTTATTTCACCTTTATTTAACCAGGTAAGCCAGTTGAGAACAGGTTCTCATTTACAACTGCGACCTGGCCAAGATAAAGCAAAGTAGTGCAATAAAAACAACACAGAGTTACATATGGGGTAAAAAAAAAACATAAAGTCAGAAATACAACAGAAAATATATATACAGTGTGTGCAAATGTAGCAAGTTATGGAGGTAAGGCAATAAATAGGCTATAGTGCAGAATAATTACAATAGTATTAACACTGGAATGCTAGATGTGCAAGATATTATGTGCAAATAGAGATACTGGGATGCAAAAGAGCAAAATAAATAACAATATAGGGATGAGGTAGTTGGGTGGGCTAATTTCAGATGGGCTGTGTACAGGTGCAGTGATCGGTAAGGTGCTCTGACAACTGATGCTTAAAGTTATTGAGGGAGATAAGAGTCTCCAGCTTCAGAGATTTTTGCAATTGTTCCAGTCATTGGCAGCAGAGAACTGGAAGGAATGGCAGCCAAAGGAGGTGTTGGCTTTGGGAATGACCAGAGAGATATACCTGCTGGAGCGCAGACTACGGGTGGGTGCTGCTATGGTGACCAATGAGCTAAGATAAGGCGGGATTTGCCTAGCAGTGATTTATAGATGGCCTGGAGCCAGTGGGTTTGACTGACGAACATGTAGTGAGGACCAGCCAACAAGAGCGTACAGGTCACAGTGGTGGGTAGTGTATGGGGCTTTGGAGACAAAACGGATGGCACTGTGATAGACTACATCCAATTTGGTGAGTAGAGTGTTGGAGGCTATTTTGTAAATGACATCGCCAAGTCAAGGATCGGTAGGATAGTCAGTTTCACGAGGGCATGTTTGGCAGCATGAGTGAAGGAGGCTTTGTTGCGAAATAGGAAGCCGATTCTAGATTTAACTTTGGATTGGAGATTCTTTATGTGAGTCTGGAAGTTGAGTTTACAGTCTAACCAGACACCTAGATATTTGTAGTTGTCCACATACTCTAGGTCAGACCCGTCGAGAGTGGTGATTCTAGTCGGGTGGGCGGGTGCTAGCAGCGTTCGATTGAAAAGCATGCATTTAGTTTTACTAGTGTTTAAGAGCAGTTGAAGGCTACTGAAGGATTGTTGTATGGCATTGAAGCTCGTTTGGAGGTTTGTTAACACAGTGTCCAATGAAGGGCCAGATGTATACAAAATGGTGTCGTCTGCGTAGAGGTGGATCTGAGAGTCACCAGCAGCAAGAGCGACATCATTGATATACACGGAGAAAAGTGTCGGCCCAAGAATTGAACCCTGTGGCACCCCCCATAGAGACTGCCATAGGTCCAGACAACAGGCCCTCCGATTTGACACACTGAACTCTATCTGAGAAGTAGTTGGTGAACCAGGCGAGGCAGTCATTTGAGAAACCAAGGCTATTTAGTCTGCCAATAAGAATGCGGTGGTTGACAGAGTCGAAAGCCTTGGCCAGGTCGATGAAGACGGCTGCACAGTACTGTCTATTATCAATCACGGTTATAATATCGTTTAGGACCTTGAGCGTGGCTGAAGTGCACCCGTGACCAGCTCGGAAACCGGATTGCATAGCGGAGAAGGTACGGTGGTATTCGAAAATGGTCGATGATCTGTTTGTTAACTTGGCTTTCGAATACTTTCGAAAGGCAGGGCAGGATGGATATAGGTCTGTAGCAGTTTGGATCTAGAGTGTCACCCCCTTTGAAGAGGGGGATGACCGCGGCAGCTTTCCAATCTCTGGGGATCTCAGACGTTATGAAAGAGAGGTTGAACAGACTAGTAATAGGGGGTTGCGACAATTTCGGCGGCTAGTTTTAGAAAGAAAGGGTCCAGATTGTCTAGCCCAGCTGATTTGTAGGGGTCCAGATTTTGCAGCGCTTTCAAAACATCAGCTGTCTGAATTTGTGTGAAGGAGAAGCGGGGGGGCATGGGCAAGTTGCAGCAGAGGGTGCAGAGTTGGTGGCCGAGTTAGTGGTAGCCAGATGGAAAGCATGGCCAGCTGTAGCAAAATGCTTGTTGAAATTCTCGATTATTGTAGATTTATCGGTGGTGATAGTGTTTCCTAGCCTCAGTGCAGTGGGCAGCTGGGAGGAAGTGCTCTTATTCTCCATGGACTTTACAGTGTCCCAAAACTTTTTTGGAGTTAGTGCTACAGGATGCAAATTTCTGTTTGAAAAAGTTAGCCTTTGCTTTCCTGACAGCTTGTGTATATTGGTTCCTAACTTCCCTGAAAAGTTGCATATCGCGGGGGCTATTTGATGCTAATGCTGTACGCCACAGGATGTTTTTGTGCTGGTCAAGGGCAGTCAAGTCTGAGGAGAACCAGGGGCTATATCGGTTCTTAGTTCTGTATTTTTGAATGGGGCATGTTTATTTAAGATTGAGAGGAAATTACTTTTAAGGAACAACCAGGCATCCTCTACTGACGGAATGAGATCTATATCCATCCAGGATACCTGGGCCAGGTCAATTAGGAAGGCCTCCTCGCTAAAGTGTTTTAGGGAGCGTTTGACAGTGATGAGGGGTGGTCGTTTGACCGCGGACCCGTTACGGACGCAGGCAATAAGGCAGTGATCGCTGAGATCCTGGTTGAAGACAGCTGAGGTGTATTTAGAGGGTATGTTAGTCAGGATGATATCTATGAGGGTACCCATGTTTACGGATTTAGGGTTGTACCTGGTAGGTTCGTTGATAATTTGCGTGAGGTTGAGGGCATCTAGCTTGGATTGTAGGATGGCTGGGGTATTAAGCATATCCCAATTTAGGTCACCAAGCAGTACAAACTCTGAGGATAAATGGGGGCAATCAATTCACATATGGTGTCCAGGGCACAGCTGGGGGCTGAGGGGGTCTGTAGCAAGCGGCAACAGTGAGAGACTTATTTCTGGAAAGGTGGATTTTTAGAAGTAGAAGCTAAAACTGTTTGGGCACAGACCTGGATAGTATGATGGAGCTCTGCAGGCTATCTCTACAGTAGATTGCAACTCCACCCCCTTTGGCAGTTCTATCTAGACGGAAAATGTTATAGTTGGGGATGGAAATTTCAGAATTTTTGGTGGCCTTCCTGAGCCAGGATTCAGACACTGCTAGAACATCAGGGTTGGCAGAGTGTGCTAACGCAGTGAATAACTCAAACTTAGGAAGTAGACTTCTGATATTTATGTGCAAGAAACCAAGACTTTTGCGATTACAGAAGTCATCAAATGATAGCGCCTGGGGAGTAGGAGTGATACTGAGGGCTGCAGGGCCTGGGTTAGCCTCTACATCACCAGAGGAACAGAGGAGGACTAGAATAAGGATACGGCTAAAGGCTTTAAGAACTGGTCTTCTAGTGCGTTGGGTACATAGAATAAAGGGGGCAGATTTCCGGGTGTTATAGAAAAGATTCAGGGCATTATGTACAGACAAGGATATGGAAGGATATGAGTAAAGTGGAGGTAAACCTAAGCGTTGGGTAACAATGAAAGATATAGTATCTCTAGAGGCATCAATTGAGTCGGTCTCTGAGTGTATGGGGGGAGGGACAAAGGAGCTATCTAAGGCAGGTTTAGCTAGGCTGGGGGGTCTACAGTGATATAGTACAATTAGAAATAACCGAAACAACAATAAACTAACCATGTTTGGGCTGAGGCTAAACATAAACAGGATGTAGTACCGTAAAAAGGAACAGTCCAGCAGATATCAGCTGTATAGCTGAGTTATCATAAGGTCCGGTGGTGAAGCACTTGTGAGTAAGAGGCCACGGATAGCGTGTGCTAGCGGGCCAGGGCTAGCAGATGGATGGAATCTTCGTGGTTAACGTCGTAACCACATCAGACGATTTCGTCGGCAGACCAGTCGTGTAGGATCGGGCGGGGCTTCGTGTCAACACTAGGTGGTCCGTCCGGTTGACAGAGAGGTAGATAGCCGGGAGATGGGCCTAGCTCAGGATGATTAGCCAGACCACAGCGTCCGTTTTGTTGTAGCCAGCTGGTAGCGATGAATCCGGAGTTAAAGGTCCAGTGATTCAGTGATTCCGGCGGAAAACTGATATGATCTGGGTCGATAACGCGCTGTGCAGACTGGCCGAATATCCGGTGATCAATGTCCAATGATTAAAATTAATCCCGCTGAAAAAAATCCAATGTTTTGGGTGAAACACCGCTAGCTGTGGCTAATAGCAAGTAGCTAGTTCAGTAGCTAGTTCAGTTTAGTGAGTAAGAGGCCACGGATAGCGTGTGCTAGCGGGCCAAGGCTAGCCGATGGATGGAATCTTCGTGGTTAACGCCGTAACCACATCAGACGATTTCGTCGGCAGACCAGTCGTGTAGGATCGGCGGGGCTCCGTGTCAACACTAGGTGGTCCCGTCCGGTTGACAGAGAGGTAGATAGCCGGGAGATGGGCCTAGCTCAGGATGATTAGCCAGACCACAGCGTCCGTTTGTTGTAGCCAGCTGGTAGCGAGTGAATCCGGAGTTAAAGGTCCAGTGATTCAGTGATTCCGGCGGAAAAACTGATATGTTCTGGGTCGATAACGCGCTGTGCAGACTGGCCGAATATCCGGTGATCAATGTCCAGTGATTAAAATTAATCCCGCGGAAAAAAATCCAATGTTCTGGGTGAAACACCGCTAGCTGTGGCTAATAGCAAGTAGCTAGTTAGCTGGCTAGCTAGTTTCAACTGGAGATTCTAGATTCTAGATAAAGGTAAGTCAAAAATAGAATCCGTTCCACATTGAGTGAGGCGGGTTGCAGGAAAGTATATTTTGTAGAAGGATGAAAAGTCTGATAGGGAAATATGTACGAAAAATACAAAAAAACAGGGTATTTACAGGCTATTTACAGACACACGACAGAAACAGGACTGCACTACTTCGCCATCTTGGAACACTATATGTATAATCCTTAAAGTAAAAAGCTAAGGAATGGGGATGGAGATATGTAACCACTCTGAAATGAATAGATAGAGCTATACATTTAAGGACTGACCATCTATGACATCAAATGTATAGTTTTAACAATAATTTAATAATCTATATAGTGTTTTGTTTATATTAACATTGTTTACAAACATCAGAACAGCCTCAGTTCGTCGGGGCATGGACATGGTGTTGACAGCGTTTCCACAGGGATGCTGGCCCATGTTGACTCCAAGGCTTTCCACAGTTGTGTTAAGTTGGCTGGATGTCCTTTAGGTGGTGGACCATTCTTGATACACACAGGAAACTGTTGAGCGTGAAAAACCCAGCAGCGTTGCAGTTCTTGACACACTCAAACCAGTGCACCTGGCACCTACTACCATTCCCCGTTCAAAGGCACTTAAAGCTTTAAAGCCTTTGTCTTGCCCATTCACCGTCTGAATGGCACACCTACACAATCCATGTCTTTTTCGAGTTAATTATTTTTATTTTGTCCACTACATTCAGAGAAGTAATAAAAAAAAAGAAAGTTGTACTGTATAGTTTTTCTGAGTAGATGTTTACTGTCTTCTCCCTGTTTTCAGAGAAATCATTAGGAGACATGTTGTTTACTGTTCAAACCCTTCTCTAATTATTATCAAGGGTCAGTTATTTGTCTTCTTTTTGAAAATCCCACCTGTCATTCCACTCCATTGTCTGGTGTTATATCTCTCTCTCTCTCTCTCTCTCTCTCTCTCTCTCTCTCTCTCTCTGTCTCTCTCTCTCTCTCTCTCTCTCTCTCTCTCTCTCTCTCTCTCTCTCTCTCTCTCTCTCTCTCTCTCTCTCTCTCTCTCTCTCTCTCTCTCTCTCTCTCTCTCTCTCTCTCTCTCTCTCTCTCTCTCTCTCTTGTCTCTGCCCTCTCTCTCTCTCTCTCTCTCTCTCTCTCTCTCTCTCTCTCTCTCTCTCTCTCTCTCTCTCTCTCTCTCTCTCTCTCTCTCTCTCAGAAATCAGACTTCATTTCCTGCACTTCTTCAGGGTCACTACATTCTTTCTTCCGTCAGGTCACATGGTCTATTAAACAATAGCCAATGAAACTCACTCCTGTGTATCTTAATCAGAACAAAATCCTCTTACAAACATTTTTTGTCTTCCCATAGTGACCCTTTGTGTTGTCGTCCAACCGTCTACAATTCTTTAAATGTTTTAAATAACTTAGTCTGTAAATAGTTTTAAAGGTGTCGGTTTCCCCTCACCTCAAAATACACATACTAAGGCCAGTCCTCCATTTAAAAGCCTGTCAAAGGACCTGAATGTGTCTCCACTGAAAGTGCTTTTTTATTTTTGGGACTAGGCTTCATCTGTGTCCAGGAAAACGACCCTATGTGTTTAACTCACAAATGATTGTTTTCCAAAAGTGTGAATACAGAAATATCTCAATCCTTTTTTGGATCAGTCAGTCCCACTAACCCTAACCCTTGAGTGGCGCTACCACCATGTACAGTATCTATATGGTAGTAAAATAGTCAGGTACAGTGGGGAAAAAAAGTATTTAGTCAGCCACCAATTGTGCAAGTTCTCCCACTTAAAAAGATGAGAGAGGCCTGTAATTTTCATCATAGGTACACGTCAACTATGACAGACAAATTGAGAAAAAAAATCCAGAAAATCACATTGTAGGATTTTTTATGAATTTATTTGCAAATTATGGTGGAAAATAAGTATTTGGTCACCTACAAACAAGCAAGATTTCTGGCTCTCACAGACCTGTAACTTATTATTTAAGAGGCTCCTCTGTCCTCCACTCGTTACCTGTATTAATGGCACCTGTTTGAACTTGTTATCAGTATAAAAGACACCTGTCCACAACCTCAAACAGTCACACTCCAAACTCCACTATGGCCAAGACCAAAGAGCTGTCAAAGGACACCAGAAACAAAATTGTAGACCTGCACCAGGCTGGGAAGACTGAATCTACAATAGGTAAGCAGCTTGGTTTGAAGAAATCAACTGTGGGAGCAATTATTAGGAAATGGAAGACATACAAGACCACTGATAATCTCCCTCGATCTGGGGCTCCACGCAAGATCTCACCCCGTGGGGTCAAAATGATCACAAGAACGGTGAGCAAAACTCCCAGAACCACACAGGGGGACCTAGTGAATGACCTGCAGAGAGCTGGGACCAAAGTAACAAAGCCTACCATCAGTAACAGACTATGCCGCCAGGGACTCAAATCCTGCAGTGCCAGACGTGTCCCCCTGCTTAAGCCAGTACATGTCCAGGCCCGTCTGAAGTTTGCTAGAGTGCATTTGGATGATCCAGAAGAGGATTGGGAGAATGTCATATGGTCAGATGAAACCAAAATAGAACTTTTTGGTAAGGAGGACAAAGAATGCTGAGTTGCATCCAAAGAACACCATACCTACTGTGAAGCATTGGGGTGGAAACATCATGCTTTGGGGCTGTTTTTCTGCAAAGGGACCAGGACGACTGATCCGTGTAAATGAAAGAATGAATGGGGCCATGTATCGTGAGATTTTGAGTGAAAACCTCCTTCCATCAGCAAGGGCATTGAAGATGAAACGTGGCTGGGTCTTTCAGCATGACAATGATCCCAAACACACCGCCCGGGCAACGAAGGAGTGGCTTCGTAAGAAGCATTTCAAGGTCCTGGAGTGGCTTAGCCAGTCTCCAGATCTCAACCCCATAGAAAATCTTTGGAGGGAGTTGAAAGTCTGTGTTGCCCAGCGACAGCCCCAAAACATCACTGCTCTAGAGGAGATCTGCATGGAGGAATGGGCCAAAATACCAGCAACAGTGTGTGAAAACCTTGTGAAGACTTACAGAAAATGTTTGACCTGTGTCATTGCCAACAAAGGGTATATAACAAAGTATTGAGAAACTTTTGTTATTGACCAAATACTTATTTTCCACCATAATTTGCAAATTAATTTATAAAAAATCCTACAATGTGATTTTCTGGATTTTTTTCTCTCAATTTGTCTGTCATAGTTGACGTGTACCTATGATGAAAATTACAGGCCTCTCTCATCTTTTTAAGTGGGAGAACTTGCACAATTGGTGGCTGACTAAATACTTTTTTCCCCCACTGTACATCGTTGTAGACCTCAGGAAGAGTAGTTGTTGCCACTGTAACTGCTAGCCTAATGGGGATCCAAATACAGAAATAACACCACACCGTAGTTACACTGCTCCTACTGCCATATGTTAGGGACGTCAGGTAGCTTAGTGGGTAAGAGCGTTGTGCCAGTAACCGAAAAGGTCGCTGGTTCTAATCCCCGAGCCGACTAGGTGAAAAATCTGTCGATGTGCCCTTGAGCAAGGCACTTAACCCTAATGGCTCCTGTAAGTCGCTCTGGATAAGAGCGTCTGCTAAAATGTAAATATCAATACTCTGCTTGATCTCCTTTTAACATCAAGTGGGACCGCTTAGTGATAGTGGCCATAAGTCCCAAATGGCACACTATTCCCTACATGCTGTAGTGCACTACTTGTGACCAGCACCCATAGGGTTATGTTAAAACGTAGTGTACTACAGAGGGAATAGGGTGCCGTTTGGGATTCACACCCATGTCTGGGCAATCAAGTCAATGACTGGGTTAGTATTTTGACTTGTCCCGAGAAACTTGTTGCTGATTCTTCCTGCCGTGACGAGCACCTGTCATCATGTCGTTAAAATACAGTTAAGCTTTGCCAGTTTGTTATAGTGAGCACTGTGAGTGGCTAATTAGACCAGATCCACGTGTCTGTAGCTGTGACTCTGGCTGTGTGTCTG
This sequence comes from Coregonus clupeaformis, assembly GCF_020615455.1. Lineage (NCBI taxonomy): Eukaryota > Metazoa > Chordata > Actinopteri > Salmoniformes > Salmonidae > Coregonus > Coregonus clupeaformis. The sequence continues at coordinate 3,704,959 of NC_059201.1, forward strand.
TGTGTGTGTGTGTGTGTGTGTGTGTGTGTGTGTGTGTATGTGTGTGTGTGTGTGTGTGTTCCAGGCAACAGGGAAGTTAGAGTACAGTGTAGTAGGTCAGTCCTCTGCTACAGCCACCCTGCCTTTTGAGCTGTGTCCTGTCCTGTTGGACTCTGTCCTGTCCTGTTGAGCTGTGTCCTGTCCTGTTGGAATGTGTCCTGTCCTGTTGAGATGTGTCCTGTCCTGTTGAACTGTGTCCTGTCCTGTTGAGCTGTGTTCTGTCCTGTCCTGTCCTGTTGAGCTGTGTCCTGTCCTGATGAACTGTGTCCTGTCCAGTTGGGCTGTGTTCTGTCCTGTCCTGTCCTGTTGGACTGTGTCCTGTCCAGTTGGGCTGTGTTCTGTCCTGTCCTGTCCTGTTGAGCTGTGTCCTGTCCTGATTAACTGTGTCCTGTCCAGTTGGGCTGTGTTCTGTCCTGTCCTGTCCTGTTGAGCTGTGTCCTGTCCTGTCCTGTTGAGCTGTGTCCTGTCCTGTTGAGCTGTGTCCTGTCCTGTTGAGCTGTATCCTGTCCTGTTGAGCTGTGTCCTGTCCTGTTGAGCTGTGTCCTGTCCTGTTGGGCTGTGTCCTATCCTGTCCTGTTGGGCTGTGTCCTGTCCTGTCCTGTTGAGATGTGTCCTGTCCTGTTGAGCTGTATCCTGTCCTGTTGAGCTGTGTCCTGTCCTGTTGAGCTGTGTCCTGTCCTGTTGGGCTGTGTCCTATCCTGTCCTGTTGGGCTGTGTCCTGTCCTGTCCTGTTGAGATGTGTCCTGTACTGTTGAGCTGTGTCCTGTCCTGTTGGGCTGTGTCCTGTCCTGTCCTGTTGGGCTGTGTCCTGTCCTGTTGAGATGTGTCCTGTCCTGTTGGGCTGTGTCCTGTCCTGTTGAGATGTGTCCTGTCCTGTTGGGCTGTGTCCTGTCCTGTTGGACTGTGTCTTGTCCTGTTGAGCTGTGTCCTGTCCTGTTGAGCTGTGTCCTGTCCTGTTGGGCTGTGTTCTGTCCTGTCCTGTCCTGTTGAGCTGTGTCCTGTCCTGTTGAGCTGTATCCTGTCCTGTTGAGCTGTGTCCTGTCCTGTTGAGCTGTGTCCTGTCCTGTTGAGCTGTGTCCTGTCCTGTTGAGATGTGTCCTGTCCTGTCCTGTTGAGATGTGTCCTGTCCTGTTGAGCTGTGTCCTGTCCTGTTGAGCTGTGTCCTGTCCTGTCTGTGTTTGTATTTGTATTTGCATTTATTATTGATCCCACTCTTCCTGGGGTCCAGCAAAATAAAGGCAGTTATACATTTAAAAAAAACATTATGATACATTCATAACATATTTCACAGCACACTAAGTGTGTGCCCTCAGGCCCCTACTCCACTACCACATATCTACAACACAAAATCCATGTGTACGTGTGTATAGAGCATGTGTTATCGTGTGTATGTGTCTGTGCCTATGTTTGTGTTGCTTCACAGTCCCCGCTGTTCCATAAGGTGTATTTGCATCCTTATTAAAAATCTGATTCTACTGCTTGCATCAGTTACCTGATGTGGAATAGAGTTGTCCTGTCCTATTGGGCTGTGTCTTGTCCTGTTGGGCTGTGTCCTGTCCTGTTGGGCTGTGTTCTGTCCTGTCCTGTTGGGCTGTGTTCTGTCCTGTCCTGTTGGGCTGTGTCCTGTCCTGTCCTATTGAGCTGTGTTCTATACTGTCCTGTTGAGCTGTGTCCTGTCGATTCCTGATTGGCTGTGTCCTGTCCTGTTGGGCTGTGTCTTGTCCTGTTGGGCTGTGTCTTGTCCTGTTGGGCTGTGTCCTGTCCTGTTGGGCTGTGTTCTGTACTGTCCTGTCCTGTTGAGCTGTATCCTGTCCTGTCCTGTTGAGCTGTGTCCTGTCCTGTTGGGCTGTGTTCTGTACTGTCCTGTCCTGTTGAGCTGTATCCTGTCCTGTCCTGTTGAGCTGTATCCTGTCCTGTCCTGTTGAGCTGTGTCCTGTCCTGTTGAGCTGTGTCCTGTCCTGTTGAGCTGTGTCCTGTCCTGTTGAGCTGTGTCCTGTCCTGTTGAGCTGTATCCTGTCCTGTTGGACTGTGTCCTGTCCTGTTGAGATGTGTCCTATCCTGTTGAGCTGTGTCCTGTCCTGTTGAGCTGTAGCCTGTCCTGTCCTGTTGGGCTGTGTTCTGTCCTGTTGAGCTGTGTCCTGTCCTGTTGAGCTGTATCCTGTCCTGTTGGACTCTGTCCTGTCCTGTTGAGCTGTATCCTGTCCTGTTGAGCTGTGTCATGTCCTGTTGAGCTGTATCCTGTCCTGTTGGACTCTGTCCTGTCCTGTTGAGCTGTATCCTGTCCTGTTGAGCTGTATCCTGTCCTGTTGGACTCTGTCCTGTCCTGTTGAGCTGTATCCTGTCCTGTTGGGCTGTGTTCTGTACTGTCCTGTCCTGTTGAGCTGTATCCTGTCCTGTCCTGTTGAGCTGTGTCCTGTCCTGTCCTGTTGAGCTGTATCCTGTCCTGTCCTGTTGAGCTGTGTCCTGTCCTGTTGAGCTGTATCCTGTCCTGTCCTGTTGAGCTGTGTCCTGTCCTGTTGAGCTGTATCCTGTCCTGTCCTGTTGAGCTGTGTCCTGTCCTGTTGAGCTGTGTCCTGTCCTGTCCTGTTGGGCTGTGTCCTGTCCTGTTGGGCTGTGTCCTGTCCTGTTGAGCTGTGTCCTGTCCTGTTGAGCTGTGTCCTGTCCTGTTGGGCTGTGTCCTGTCCTGTCCTGTTGAGCTGTGTCCTGTCCTGTCCTGTCCTGTTGGGCTGTATCCTGTCCTGTTCTGTTGAGCTGTGTCCTGTCCTGTCCTGTCCTGTTGGGCTGTATCCTGTCCTGTTCTGTTGAGCTGTGTCCTGTCCTGTTGGGCTGTGTCCTGTCCTGTTGAGCTGTGTCCTGTCCTGTTGAGCTGTGTCCTGTCCTGTTGGGCTGTGTCCTGTCCTGTTGAGCTGTGTCCTGTCCTGTTGGGCTGTGTCCTGTCCTGTTGGGCTGTGTCCTGTCCTGTTGAGATGTGTCCTGTCCTGTTGAGATGTGTCCTGTCCTGTTGGGCTGTGTTCTGTCCTGTCCTGTCCTGTTGAGCTGTGTCCTGTCCTGTTGAGCTGTATCCTGTCCTGTTGGGCTGTGTCCTGTCCTGTTGAGCTGTATCCTGTCCTGTTGAGCTGTGTCCTGTCCTGTTGAGCTGTATCCTGTCCTGTTGGGCTGTGTTCTGTCCTGTCCTGTTGAGATGTGTCCTGTCCTGTTGAGCTGTGTCCTGTCCTGTTGGGCTGTGTCCTGTCCTGTCCTGTTGAGATGTGTCCTGTCCTGTTGAGCTGTATCCTGTCCTGTTGGGCTGTGTTCTGTCCTGTCCTGTCCTGTTGAGCTGTGTCCTGTCCTGTTGAGCTGTATCCTGTCCTGTTGGGCTGTGTTCTGTCCTGTCCTGTCCTGTTGAGCTGTGTCCTGTCCTGTTGAGCTGTATCCTGTCCTGTTGGGCTGTGTTCTGTCCTGTCCTGTTGAGATGTGTCCTGTCCTGTTGAGCTGTGTCCTTTCCTGTTGAGCTGTGTCCTGTCCTGTTGAGCTGTGTCCTGTCCTGTTGAGATGTGTCCTGTCCTGTCCTGTTGAGATGTGTCCTGTCCTGTTGAGCTGTGTCCTATCCTGTTGAGCTGTGTCCTGTCCTGTCCTGTTGAGATGTGTCCTGTCCTGTTGAGCTGTGTCCTGTCCTGTTGAGATGTGTCCTGTCCTGTTGGGCTGTGTTCTGTCCTGTCCTGTCCTGTTGAGCTGTGTCCTGTCCTGTTGAGCTGTATCCTGTCCTGTTGGGCTTTGTTCTGTCCTGTCCTGTCCTGTTGAGCTGTGTCCTGTCCTGTTGAGCTGTATCCTGTCCTGTTGGGCTGTGTTCTGTCCTGTCCTGTTGAGATGTGTCCTGTCCTGTTGAGCTGTGTCCTGTCCTGTTGAGCTGTGTCCTGTCCTGTTGAGCTGTGTCCTGTCCTGTTGAGATGTGTCCTGTCCTGTCCTGTTGAGATGTGTCCTGTCCTGTTGAGCTGTGTCCTGTCCTGTTGAGCTGTGTCCTGTCCTGTCCTGTTGAGATGTGTCCTGTCCTGTTGAGCTGTGTCCTGTCCTGTTGAGCTGTGTCCTGTCCTGTCCTGTTGAGCTGTGTCCTGTCCTGTCCTGTTGAGATGTGTCCTGTCCTGTTGAGCTGTGTCCTGTCCTGTTGAGCTGTGTCCTGTCCTGTTGAGCTGTGTCCTGTCCTGTCCTGTTGAGCTGTGTCCTGTCCTGTCCTGTTGAGATGTATCCTGTCCTGTTGAGCTGTGTCCTGTCCTGTCCTGTTGAGATGTGTCCTGTCCTGTTGAGCTGTGTCCTGTCCTGTTGGGCTGTGTCCTGTCCTGTTGAGCTGTGTCCTGTCCTGTTGAGATGTGTCCTGTCCTGTTGAGCTGTATCCTGTCCTGTTGAGCTGTGTCCTGTCCTATTGAGATGTGTCCTGTCCTGTTGGGCTGTGTCCTGTCCTGTCCTGTTGAGCTGTGTCCTGTCCTGTTGAGCTGTGTCCTGTCCTGTTGAGCTGTGTCCTGTCCTGTCCTGTTGAGCTGTGTCCTGTCCTGTTGAGCTGTGTCCTGTCCTGTCCTGTTGAGATGTGTCCTGTCCTGTCCTGTTGAGATGTGTCCTGTCCTGTTGAGCTGTGTCCTGTCCTGTTGAGCTGTGTCCTGTCCTGTCTGTGTTTGTATTTGTATTTGCATTTATTATTGATCCCACTCTTCCTGGGGTCCAGCAAAATAAAGGCAGTTATACATTTAAAAAAACATTATGATACATTCATAACAGATTTCACAGCACACTAAGTGTGTGCCCTCAGGCCCCTACTCCACTACCACATATCTACAACACAAAATCCATGTGTACGTGTGTATAGAGCATGTGTTATCGTGTGTATGTGTCTGTGCCTATGTTTGTGTTGCTTCACAGTCCCCGCTGTTCCATAAGGTGTATTTGCATGCTTTTTAAAAATCTGATTCTACTGCTTGCATCAGTTACCTGATGTGGAACAGAGTTGTCCTGTTGGGCTGTGTCCTGTCCTGTTGGGCTGTATTCTGTCCTGTCCTGTTGAGCTGTGTTCTATACTGTCCTGTTGAGCTGTGTCCTGTCGATTCCTGATTGGCTGTGTCCTGTCCTGTTGGGCTGTGTCTTGTCCTGTTGGGCTGTGTCTTGTCCTGTTGGGCTGTGTCCTGTCCAGTTGGGCTGTGTTCTGTCCTGTCCTGTCCTGTTGATCTGTGTCCTGTCCTGTTGGGCTGTGTTCTGTACTGTCCTGTCCTGTTGAGCTGTATCCTGTCCTGTCCTGTTGAGCTGTATCCTGTCCTGTCCTGTTGAGCTGTGTCCTGTCCTGTTGAGCTGTGTCCTGTCCTGTTGAGCTGTGTCCTGTCCTGTTGAGCTGTGTCCTGTCCTGTTGAGCTGTATCCTGTCCTGTTGGACTGTGTCCTGTCCTGTTGAGATGTGTCCTGTCCTGTTGAGCTGTGTCCTGTCCTGTTGAGCTGTATCCTGTCCTGTCCTGTTGGGCTGTGTTCTGTCCTGTTGAGCTGTGTCCTGTCCTGTTGAGCTGTATCCTGTCCTGTTGGACTCTGTCCTGTCCTGTTGAGCTGTATCCTGTCCTGTTGAGCTGTGTCCTGTCCTGTTGAGCTGTATCCTGTCCTGTTGGACTCTGTCCTGTCCTGTTGAGCTGTATCCTGTCCTGTTGGAATCTGTCCTGTCCTGTTGGAATCTGTCCTGTCCTGTTGAGCTGTATCCTGTCCTGTTGGGCTGTGTTCTGTACTGTCCTGTCCTGTTGAGCTGTATCCTGTCCTGTCCTGTTGAGCTGTGTCCTGTCCTGTCCTGTTGAGCTGTATCCTGTCCTGACCTGTTGAGCTGTGTCCTGTCCTGTTGAGCTGTATCCTGTCCTGTCCTGTTGAGCTGTGTCCTGTCCTGTTAAACTGTATCCTGTCCTGTCCTGTTGAGCTGTGTCCTGTCCTGTTGAGCTGTGTCCTGTCCTGTTGAGCTGTATCCTGTCCTGTCCTGTTGGGCTGTGTCCTGTCCTGTTGGGCTGTGTCCTGTCCTGTTGAGCTGTGTCCTGTCCTGTTGAGCTGTGTCCTGTCCTGTTGGGCTGTGTCCTGTCCTGTCCTGTTGAGCGGTGTCCTGTCCTGTCCTGTTGGGCTGTATCCTGTCCTGTTCTGTTGAGCTGTGTCCTGTCCTGTCCTGTCCTGTTGGGCTGTATCCTGTCCTGTTCTGTTGAGCTGTGTCCTGTCCTGTTGGGCTGTGTCCTGTCCTGTTGAGCTGTGTCCTGTCCTGTTGAGCTGTGTCCTGTCCTGTTGGGCTGTGTCCTATTCTGTTGAGCTGTGTCCTGTCCTGTTGGGCTGTGTCCTGTCCTGTTGGGCTGTGTCCTGTCCTGTTGAGATGTGTCCTGTCCTGTTGAGATGTGTCCTGTCCTGTTGGGCTGTGTTCTGTCCTGTCCTGTCCTGTTGAGCTGTGTCCTGTCCTGTTGAGCTGTATCCTGTCCTGTTGGGCTGTGTCCTGTCCTGTTGAGCTGTATCCTGTCCTGTTGAGCTGTGTCCTGTCCTGTTGAGCTGTATCCTGTCCTGTTGAGCTGTATCCTGTCCTGTTGGGCTGTATTCTGTCCTGTCCTGTTGAGCTGTGTTCTATACTGTCCTGTTGAGCTGTGTCCTGTCGATTCCTGATTGGCTGTGTCCTGTCCTGTTGGGCTGTGTCTTGTCCTGTTGGGCTGTGTCTTGTCCTGTTGGGCTGTGTCCTGTCCAGTTGGGCTGTGTTCTGTCCTGTCCTGTCCTGTTGATCTGTGTCCTGTCCTGTTGGGCTGTGTTCTGTACTGTCCTGTCCTGTTGAGCTGTATCCTGTCCTGTCCTGTTGAGCTGTATCCTGTCCTGTCCTGTTGAGCTGTGTCCTGTCCTGTTGAGCTGTGTCCTGTCCTGTTGAGCTGTGTCCTGTCCTGTTGAGCTGTGTCCTGTCCTGTTGAGCTGTATCCTGTCCTGTTGGACTGTGTCCTGTCCTGTTGAGATGTGTCCTGTCCTGTTGAGCTGTGTCCTGTCCTGTTGAGCTGTATCCTGTCCTGTCCTGTTGGGCTGTGTTCTGTCCTGTTGAGCTGTGTCCTGTCCTGTTGAGCTGTATCCTGTCCTGTTGGACTCTGTCCTGTCCTGTTGAGCTGTATCCTGTCCTGTTGAGCTGTGTCCTGTCCTGTTGAGCTGTATCCTGTCCTGTTGGACTCTGTCCTGTCCTGTTGAGCTGTATCCTGTCCTGTTGGAATCTGTCCTGTCCTGTTGGAATCTGTCCTGTCCTGTTGAGCTGTATCCTGTCCTGTTGGGCTGTGTTCTGTACTGTCCTGTCCTGTTGAGCTGTATCCTGTCCTGTCCTGTTGAGCTGTGTCCTGTCCTGTCCTGTTGAGCTGTATCCTGTCCTGACCTGTTGAGCTGTGTCCTGTCCTGTTGAGCTGTATCCTGTCCTGTCCTGTTGAGCTGTGTCCTGTCCTGTTAAACTGTATCCTGTCCTGTCCTGTTGAGCTGTGTCCTGTCCTGTTGAGCTGTGTCCTGTCCTGTTGAGCTGTATCCTGTCCTGTCCTGTTGGGCTGTGTCCTGTCCTGTTGGGCTGTGTCCTGTCCTGTTGAGCTGTGTCCTGTCCTGTTGAGCTGTGTCCTGTCCTGTTGGGCTGTGTCCTGTCCTGTCCTGTTGAGCGGTGTCCTGTCCTGTCCTGTTGGGCTGTATCCTGTCCTGTTCTGTTGAGCTGTGTCCTGTCCTGTCCTGTCCTGTTGGGCTGTATCCTGTCCTGTTCTGTTGAGCTGTGTCCTGTCCTGTTGGGCTGTGTCCTGTCCTGTTGAGCTGTGTCCTGTCCTGTTGAGCTGTGTCCTGTCCTGTTGGGCTGTGTCCTATTCTGTTGAGCTGTGTCCTGTCCTGTTGGGCTGTGTCCTGTCCTGTTGGGCTGTGTCCTGTCCTGTTGAGATGTGTCCTGTCCTGTTGAGATGTGTCCTGTCCTGTTGGGCTGTGTTCTGTCCTGTCCTGTCCTGTTGAGCTGTGTCCTGTCCTGTTGAGCTGTATCCTGTCCTGTTGAGCTGTGTCCTGTCCTGTTGAGATGTGTCCTGTCCTGTTGAGCTGTGTCCTGTCCTGTTGAGCTGTATCCTGTCCTGTTGGGCTGTGTTCTGTCCTGTCCTGTTGAGATGTGTCCTGTCCTGTTGAGCTGTGTCCTGTCCTGTTGGGCTGTGTCCTGTCCTGTCCTGTTGAGATGTGTCCTGTCCTGTTGAGATGTGTCCTGTCCTGTTGAGCTGTGTCCTGTCCTGTTGAGCTGTGTCCTGTCCTGTTGAGATGTGTCCTGTCCTGTCCTGTTGAGATGTGTCCTGTCCTGTTGAGCTGTGTCCTGTCCTGTTGGGCTGTGTCCTGTCCTGTCCTGTTGAGATGTGTCCTGTCCTGTTGGGCTGTGTTCTGTCCTGTCCTGTCCTGTTGAGCTGTGTCCTGTCCTGTTGAGCTGTATCCTGTCCTGTTGGGCTGTGTTCTGTCCTGTCCTGTCCTGTTGAGCTGTGTCCTGTCCTGTTGAGCTGTATCCTGTCCTGTTGGGCTGTGTTCTGTCCTGTCCTGTTGAGATGTGTCCTGTCCTGTTGAGCTGTGTCCTGTCCTGTTGAGCTGTGTCCTGTCCTGTTGAGCTGTGTCCTGTCCTGTTGAGATGTGTCCTGTCCTGTCCTGTAGAGATGTGTCCTGTCCTGTTGAGCTGTGTCCTGTCCTGTTGAGCTGTGTCCTGTCCTGTCCTGTTGAGATGTGTCCTGTCCTGTTGAGCTGTGTCCTGTCCTGTTTAGATGTGTCCTGTCCTGTTGGGCTGTGTTCTGTCCTGTCCTGTTGAGCTGTGTCCTGTCCTGTTGAGCTGTATCATGTCCTGTTGGGCTGTGTTCTGTCCTGTCCTGTCCTGTTGAGCTGTGTCCTGTCCTGTTGAGCTGTATCCTGTCCTGTTGGGCTGTGTTCTGTCCTGTCCTGTTGAGATGTGTCCTGTCCTGTTGAGCTGTGTCCTGTCCTGTTGAGCTGTGTCCTGTCCTGTTGAGCTGTGTCCTGTCCTGTTGAGATGTGTCCTGTCCTGTCCTGTTGAGATGTGTCCTGTCCTGTTGAGGTGTGTCCTGTCCTGTTGAGCTGTGTCCTGTCCTGTCCTGTTAAGATGTGTCCTGTCCTGTCCTGTTGAGATGTGTCCTGTCCTGTTGAGCTGTGTCCTGTCCTGTTGAGCTGTGTCCTGTCCTGTTGAGCTGTGTCCTGTCCTGTCCTGTTGAGCTGTGTCCTGTCCTGTCCTGTTGAGATGTGTCCTGTCCTGTTGAGCTGTGTCCTGTCCTGTTGGGCTGTGTCCTGTCCTGTTGAGCTGTGTCCTGTCCTGTTGAGATGTGTCCTGTCCTGTTGAGCTGTATCCTGTCCTGTTGAGCTGTGTCCTGTCCTGTTGAGATGTGTCCTGTCCTGTTGAGCTGTGTCCTGTCCTGTTGAGCTGTGTCCTGTCCTGTCCTGTTGAGCTGTGTCCTGTCCTGTTGAGCTGTGTCCTGTCCTGTTGAGCTGTGTCCTGTCCTGTTGAGCTGTGTCCTGTCCTGTTGAGCTGTGTCCTGTCCTGTCCTGTTGAGCTGTGTCCTGTCCTGTTGAGCTGTGTCCTGTCCTGTTTAGATGTGTCCTGTCCTGTTGGGCTGTGTTCTGTCCTGTCCTGTCCTGTTGAGCTGTGTCCTGTCCTGTTGAGCTGTATCCTGTCCTGTTGGGCTGTGTTCTGTCCTGTCCTGTCCTGTTGAGCTGTATCCTGTCCTGTTGGGCTGTGTTCTGTCCTGTCCTGTTGAGATGTGTCCTGTCCTGTTGAGCTGTGTCCTGTCCTGTTGAGCTGTGTCCTGTCCTGTTGAGCTGTGTCCTGTCCTGTTGAGATGTGTCCTGTCCTGTCCTGTTGAGATGTGTCCTGTCCTGTTGAGGTGTGTCCTGTCCTGTTGAGCTGTGTCCTGTCCTGTCCTGTTGAGATGTGTCCTGTCCTGTTGAGCTGTGTCCTGTCCTGTTGAGCTGTGTCCTGTCCTGTTGAGCTGTGTCCTGTCCTGTCCTGTTGAGCTGTGTCCTGTCCTGTCCTGTTGAGATGTGTCCTGTCCTGTTGAGCTGTGTCCTGTCCTGTTGGGCTGTGTCCTGTCCTGTTGAGCTGTGTCCTGTCCTGTTGAGATGTGTCCTGTCCTGTTGAGCTGTATCCTGTCCTGTTGAGCTGTGTCCTGTCCTGTTGAGATGTGTCCTGTCCTGTTGAGCTGTGTCCTGTCCTGTTGAGCTGTGTCCTGTCCTGTCCTGTTGAGCTGTGTCCTGTCCTGTTGAGCTGTGTCCTGTCCTGTTGAGCTGTGTCCTGTCCTGTCCTGTTGAGCTGTGTCCTGTCCTGTTGAGCTGTGTTCTGTCCTGTCCTGTTGAGCTGTGTCCTGTCCTGTTGGGCTGTGTCCTGTCCTGTCCTGTTGAGCTGTGTCCTGTCCTGTTGAGCTGTGTCCTGTCCTGTCCTGTTGAGATGTGTCCTGTCCTGTTGAGCTGTATCCTGTCCTGTTGAGCTGTGTCCTGTCCTGTTGAGCTGTGTCCTGTCCTGTTGAGCTGTGTCCTGTCCTGTCTGTGTTTGTATTTGTATTTGCATTTATTATTGATCCCACTCTTCCTGGGGTCCAGCAAAATAAAGGCAGTTATACATTTTTTAAAAACATTATGATACATTCATAACAGATTTCACAGCACACTAAGTGTGTGCCCTCAGGCCCCTACTCCACTACCACATATCTACAACACAAAATCCATGTGTGCGTGTGTATAGAGCATGTGTTATCGTGTGTATGTGTCTGTGCCTATGTTTGTGTTGCTTCACAGTCCCCGCTGTTCCATAAGGTGTATTTGCATCCTTTTTAAAAATCTGATTCTACTGCTTGCATCAGTTACCTGATGTGGAATAGAGTTGTCCTGTCCTATTGGGCTGTGTCTTGTCCTGTTGGGCTGTGTCCTGTCCTGTTGGGCTGTGTTCTGTCCTGTCCTGTTGGGCTGTATTCTGTCCTGTCCTGTTGAGCTGTGTCCTGTCGATTCCTGATTGGCTGTGTCCTGTCCTGTTGGGCTGTGTCCTGTCCTGTCCTGTTGAGCTGTGTCCTGTCGATTCCTGATTGGCTGTGTCCTGTCCTGTTGGGCTGTGTCCTGTCCTGTTGAGCTGTGTCCTGTCCTGTTGGGCTGTGTCCTGTCCTGTTGAGCTGTGTCCTGTCCTGTTGGGCTGTGTTCTGTCCTGTCCTGTTGAGCTGTGTCCTGTCCTGTTGGGCTGTGTCCTGTCCTGTCCTGTTGAGCTGTGTACTGTCCTGTTGGGCTGTGTCCTGTCCTGTTGAGCTGTGTCCTGTCCTGTTGGGCTGTGTCCTGTCCTGTTGAGCTGTGTCCTGTCCTGTTGAGCTGTGTCCTGTCCTGTTGGGCTGTGTCCTGTCCTGTCCTGTTGAGCTGTGTCCTGTCCTGTTGAGCTGTGTCCTGTCCTGTCCTGTTGAGATGTGTCCTGTCCTGTTGAGCTGTATCCTGTCCTGTTGAGCTGTGTCCTGTCCTGTTGAGCTGTGTCCTGTCCTGTTGAGCTGTGTCCTGTCCTGTCTGTGTTTGTATTTGTATTTGCATTTATTATTGATCCCACTCTTCCTGGGGTCCAGCAAAATAAAGGCAGTTATACATTTTTTAAAAACATTATGATACATTCATAACAGATTTCACAGCACACTAAGTGTGTGCCCTCAGGCCCCTACTCCACTACCACATATCTACAACACAAAATCCATGTGTACGTGTGTATAGAGCATGTGTTATCGTGTGTATGTGTCTGTGCCTATGTTTGTGTTGCTTCACAGTCCCCGCTTTTCCATAAGGTGTATTTGCATCCTTTTTAAAAATCTGATTCTACTGCTTGCATCAGTTACCTGATGTGGAATAGAGTTGTCCTGTCCTATTGGGCTTTGTCTTGTCCTGTTGGGCTGTGTCCTGTCCTGTTGGGCTGTGTTCTGTCCTGTCCTGTTGGGCTGTATTCTGTCCTGTCCTGTTGAGCTGTGTCCTGTCGATTCCTGATTGGCTGTGTCCTGTCCTGTTGGGCTGTGTCCTGTCCTGTCCTGTTGAGCTGTGTCCTGTCGATTCCTGATTGGCTGTGTCCTGTCCTGTTGGGCTGTGTCCTGTCCTGTTGAGCTGTGTCCTGTCCTGTTGGGCTGTGTCCTGTCCTGTTGAGCTGTGTCCTGTCCTGTTGGGCTGTGTTCTGTCCTGTCCTGTTGAGCTGTGTCCTGTCCTGTTGGGCTGTGTCCTGTCCTGTCCTGTTGAGCTGTGTACTGTCCTGTTGGGCTGTGTCCTGTCCTGTTGAGCTGTGTCCTGTCCTGTTGGGCTGTGTCCTGTCCTGTTGAGCTGTGTCCTGTCCTGTTGGGCTGTGTCCTGTCCTGTCCTGTTGAGCTGTGTCCTGTCCTGTTGGGCTGTGTCCTGTCCTGTCCTGTTGAGCTGTATCCTGTCCTGTTGAGCTGTGTCCTGTCCTGTTGAGCTGTGTCCTGTCCTGTTGAGCTGTGTCCTGTCCTGTTGAGCTGTGTCCTGTCCTGTTGGGCTGTGTCCTGTCCTGTCCTGTTGAGCTGTGTCCTGTCCTGTTGGGCTGTGTCCTGTCCTGTTGGGCTGTGTCCTGTCCTGTCCTGTTGGACTGTGTCTTATCCTGTCCTGTTGGGCTATGTTCTGTCCTGTCTTGTTGGGCTGTGTGTGTGTGTGTGTGTGTGTGTGTGTGTGTGTGTGTCTGTCTGTGTGTGTGTGTGTGTGTGTGTGTGTGTGCTCCAGGGAACAGGGAAGTTAGAGTACAGTGTAGTAGGTCAGTCCTCTGCTACAGCTTCTGCTACAGCCACCCTGCCTTTAAAGAGTGGCTGGCCCATTGCTCCAGTTGAGCTTGAGAGAGCTACACGTCACATCGGCTGAGGTGCGAGTTCGAGCGCAACCCTATTAAGTTTGAAAATAAGCCAGATTTTTAGTGTTTCCCCTGTTAGTTTTGCTCCAGATTCTTTTTACTCTCCACCCTGAGTTGTTGTGGGTTTTTCTTTTAGTTTTGTCTTTTCGGAGGCAAACCCAGTGGGCTTCCACGGCGGGTGTCTTTCAGAACCCTTTACTAGTGGCTTTGCCAACTTTCAGTGGGCCACATGGGTGTCTTCCAGAACACTTTCTTTCACAGTAGTTCATAGTCCTGTTGGGCTGTGTCCTGTCCTGTTGAGCTGTGTCCTGTCTTGTTGGGCTGTGTCCTGTCCTGTTGGGCTGTGTCCTGTCCTGTCCTGTTGGGCTGTGTCTGAGAGGATGTTGTGATGAGGAGACTCAGCAGTGCTAGACAGTAGGGCTGGATAGAGAGGATGTTGTGATGAGGAGACTCAGCAGTGCTAGACATTAGGGCTGGATAGAGAGGATGTTGTGATGAGGAGACTCAGCAGTGCTAGACAGTAGGGCTGGATAGAGAGGATGTTGTGATGAGGAGACTCAGCAGTGATATACAGTAGGGCTGGATAGAGAGGATGTTGTGATGAGGAGACTCAGCAGTGCTAGACATTAGGGCTGGATAGAGAGGATGTTGTGATGAGGAGACTCAGCAGTGATATACAGTAGGGCTGGATAGAGAGGATGTTGTGACGAGGAGACTCAACAGTGCTAGACAAGGCTTTACGTAGTTTTAACAGGAACATCTGTTTGGACTTTAAGGCCCTTTCAGTCTCACACCTAAAGGAAATATGCTTGTTAATCCTAATTTCCTTCCTTCTCTGAGCAGTCTGAGCTGTCTCCACTTGTGAGAGATGTGAAAGGTTGCAAGCCGATGCTTGTGTCAGAAATGGCACTGTGTTCTTGATATAGTGCACTACTTTTGACCAGGGCACCTAAGGCTCTGGTCAAAATAAGTGCACTATATAGTGAATAGGGTGCCATTTCAACCAATGTGTTTTTAATATCACTTGACTTTTGCTTTACCTGGGATGTATTGGGGTGTTCTATATTATCTATATTACAGGCAAAGTAAGACTTCAAATAGGCACAGTGAAAGTCAGTATTACACAGAATGTGATTTATTTTAGAGAGTGAGATGTTTTCTTGTTAAAGGCCCAATGCAGCCATTTTTATCTCAATATCAAATCATTTCTGGGTAACAATTAAGTACCTTACTGTGATTGTTTTCAATTAAAATGGTCAAAAAGAAATACAGGTAGCTTATTTGCAAAGAGCAATTTGACTGTCTAGGATTGGTCTGAGTGGGGAGGGGGAAAACTGATAACAAGCTGTTATTGGCAGACAGGTTTAGAACTCTCTTTCTTATTGGTCTATTAACTAATTTACCGCCTGGTGATGTCACCAGGCAGGTTGTTACAGGTTTTGGTTTTTCTATTTCTATTTCGAGGTAGGACGTTAGCATGCAGGGCGCACCGATTGGTGTCACCTCGTTAGTCAGAATGTGTTACACCTGTGCTGGTTGTCCATCTCATTAGTCGGAAGGAGTTTCACCTGTGCTGGCCCAGGTGATATTTAAAGAGTGGCTGGCCCAGTGCTCCAGTTGAGCTTGAGAGAGCTACACGTCACATCGGCTGAGGTGCGAGTTCGAGCGCAACCCTATTAAAGTTTGAAAAGAAGCCAGATTTTTTGTGTTTCCCCTGTTAGTTTTGCTCCAGATTTCTTTACTCTCTACCCTGAGTTGTTGTGGGTTTTTCTTTTAGTTTTGTCTTTTCGGAGGCAAACCCAGTGGGCTTCCACGGCGGGTGTCTTTCAGAACCCTTTACTAGTGGCTTTGCCAACTTTCAGTGGGCCACATGGGTTTCTTTCAGAACACCTTCTTTCACAGTATTATTCCAACTTTCAGTGGGCCACATGGGTGTCTTTCAGAACACCTTCTTTCACAGTATTATTCCAACTTTCAGTGTGGATATATATATATATATATATATATATATATATATATATCTAACACAGATTGTTTTTGACTGCACTGGGCCTTTGAGTCTATAAATGTGTTAGATGATTCTAAGAGCGGGAACAGAACGATAGTCTCAGCACTACCAAGACAGCCAGAGGAATTTTCTAGATTTGAGAAATTACAAGCACACGTTATTTCAAAGAGAAGATGTGGTCGTGATGAATATTCTGTAAGGATTTGTCCCAAATGTCACCCTATTCCCTATATAGTACACTACTTTTGATAGGGCTTAGGTCAGAAGTAGTGCACTATATAGGGAATAGGGTGACATTTGGGACGCAAATAATTGCTGTCTATTTTTTCAGTGGTTATTTAACGATGCCAAGAAGTTATCACAAGTGTGTCAGGTACACTGTAGAGAGAGGAGGCAGTGCTACCCCCAAGGCAGTAGCAGCGATTTTCATTTCCTAGCTTTAAAATGAATGACTGACTATCTAATTGAACTCTGTGTTCTGCTCGAGCTTTGACACATGAATACACTTTCTTGGCTGCGTTTCCCTACCTTGTGAGTATCCCAAACTTAAAGCAAGCCAATAGATATGGCTATAGACTTTATAGTTGCCCCACAGGGACTTCATTCTCTTCTCAGGAGTGATGTATTGTTCTATGGTAGATGTTTGACTTTAGATATGGGAATCAGGGACATTTTACTGCTCCTTCCTGACAAATTCACTATAAAAGTGGTTATGTATAATTATTAAAAGAAGAGGAAAAACCCCTGCACACTGACTTACTTGCGGGGAAGTTTGTGGTGCATCAACCTGATGAAGAAACATCCGGTTTATTCCATTAAGCACAAACATTTCACCCGCACAGGCTTCATCAGTGTGATAGATTAAATCACTCGTAATAAATCACCCTATAAATAAGGCTACCTGGTGAACAGAGTGTAGCTCTTATTGGTGGTGAGAAAAATAAAGAAAAACTATTGGACAATGGACATAAACCATTCAACCAATAAGGCCACCCCAATGGGAGGGGCACTCGTAACAATCACCCATAGGTGTCATTCACAAAACGTAGAATATGGGGCCATGAAAAGTAAAAATGTGGAAAAAACATCAAATGAAGGTGGCATTCAAGTAGGTCAAAAACATTTATTAGATATAAAGCAAATATTCAGATCAAATAGCTAATAAATGTAATGAGGCATGTAAGATGGGGGGTGTGTAAGTTATAGAAAGGGAAAGGCTTCATTAAGTCCATTGGGGAATAGTGTCTTGAGTGTAAAGATCCATGTCTCTCTCCTTAAGTACATGTAAAAAAATATATATATATATATATAATGATCTTATATCTCTCAGATATAGGACAGACACTTCAGAACAAACTTCATTTAGATTCGTTTTTTGGGGGACTATCTGTTGTTCCATGTAGTGAATCTGTTATTCAATGCGTTTGTATGGGCTAATAGCAGTAAGGCCAAATAAATATTTTCATCAAATGTTTTTGATACTTCAATGGGTCTTAAAATTCTAAATCAAATAGCTAAATGATCCTTGGTATGACCTTCTTAAAACAATTCCATATAGCTTAGTAGAACCCTCCCGCCCCCCGGTTTAGACTCTGATGGGTTAATAGTTTATGTCTCCACCTGGAAGTCCCAGTTTCATCTGCTCAATGCCGCTGCACTGCTGCAGCGATGAGACAGTGTGTGAGTGTGTCGTGAGGTGACTCGGCCACTGTCCTCCTGGTGGCGCTCTTGTGCTCTCTTATTCTCAGTTTCAAAGGTCTACTAGTTTTGTCCACAGGTGAGCATATAGATGACATTTGGGGGAAATGCATGTAATCCTTTGCCTGAGGATAACTTGTTGCTGTATGCAGGTGGGACCAGTGGTCAGATTTGGTCAAAGTACTACACTGAGCACAGTTGAGGCATGGAAAGCATCCTGGTGTGGGGTTAAGTGGTCAGATCTTTCGAGACGCCCCTTGATTCTACCACCGCTTCTTATATGAAAAGAGAGGTGGATTTTTAAAGGTGGTGCCCAAGCCTGTGTCTGATGACGAGATACTCCTGGTTGGCCCGGGAATGAGGGCTATAGGTAGTGGGACATAGAACTGAGAATGTCTTGGGCTGATTCACCTGAAGTCTGTCTTTCTCTGGAGTCTTTTCTTTTCATATCTAAGCAAAGTTTTTGACCCGCTTTATTGCTACTATGTTTTTACTTTTCATGGGCCCCATATTCTACGTTTTGTGAATGACACCTATGGGTGATTGTGTTACGAGTGCCCCTCCCATTGGGGTGGCCTTATTGGTTGAATGGTTTATGTCATTGTCCAATAGTTTTTCTTTATTTTTCTCACCACCAATAAGAGCTACACTCTGTTCACCAGGTAGCCTTATTAATAAGGTGATTTATTATGAGTGATTCATCTATAACACTGATAAAGCCTGTGTGGGCGAAACGTTTGTCCTTAATGGAATAAACCTGATCATTTATTATTGCAAGTGAGTGCGGACCATACCTTTGTTCTATGTATACAGAACAACAATATAAACGCAACATGCAACAATTTCTAAGATTTTACTGAGTAACAGTTCATATAAGGAAATCAGTCAACTGAAATAAATAAATACGCCACTAATCTATGGATTTCACATGACTGGGCAGGGGTGCAGCCATGGGTGGGCCCGGGAGGGCATAAGCCCACCCACTGGGGAGCCAGAACCACCCAATGGTGGCTGGTCTCGGATGATCCAGCAGGTGAAGAAGCTGGATGTGGTGGTGCTGGGCTGGTGTGGTTACACGTGGTCTGCGGTTCTGCGGCCGGTTGGACGTACTGCCAAATTCTCTACAATGACGTTGAACGTTCAATTCACTGGCAACAGCTCAGGTGGACATTCCTGCAGTCAGCATGCCAATTGCACGCTCCTTCAAAACTGGAGACGTCTGTGGAGTTGTATACACTCCTTAGATAGGCTACCTGCTATGAAACAGAATAGAACTGCTGCCATATCAGAGTCCTTTAATGAACCACTTCATGAATTGCATGAAGCCATTAAAAGAGAGAAAAGTGACAACGATGGTAATCTTTGAAGGACTTGATATCTTCTTTGACCCAATGTATAATGAATGATAATATAAGTTTATGAATGCAGTGTTATCCTGTTTTCACCTGTTCTGCTGCTTCCTGGTGGGGCTGTTATGTGTTTCTTTCTCTCTCTCTCTCTCTCTCTCTCTCTCTCTCTCTCTCTCTCTCTCTCTCTCTCTCTCTCTCTCTCTCTCTCTCTCTCTCTCTCTCTCTCTCTCTCTCTCTCTCTCTCTCTCTCTCTCTCTCTCTCTCTCTCTCTCTCTCTCTCTCTCTCTCTCTCTCTCTCTCTCTCTCTCTCTCTCTCTCTCTCTCTCTCTCTCTCTCTCCCCTCCTCATTCTCCGTCTGAACATTTCTTTCTGCTGCTGCAAGCTAGAGATTGGTGAAATAACCCAGTCATTACGAAGGTAATTATGATGTTAAATGAGAATGCGTCAGTAACCTCACTGTATGGATCGAAAGACCAGTGGCTGATCATCCTAGTACTTCCTCAACTGAATCATGGTGAAACCCAGGCATTCCACATGACATCCTGTGCTGGGATTTGCTGCACAAAGACTATTAAGGAATACAAGGATACGTTCAGGCCACACAGTCAGCAAAAGCATTATTAACTGCCATTTCTGTAAAAGCAGCATATTCATATTTGTAAGTAATAATTATTTCAGATCAGATCATCAGTTGGCCTGTATCTGTAATGCAGTATCCAAGCACCTTGTTTCCGTCTGCACTCGGGACGGGACAATATGTTCTCTGCCTATGTAAATGGTACAATAAGGGTTAAAGAAGCAGTATCAGTGTAACATCTGAGGGTGTTCTACCCCCAACAGATTAGTTAAGGTGCACTAGCAGTTTTTCAGATCATCATGAGTTGGCTTGTATCAAAAGCTAGAGACCAGCCTGCTGTATCTGTGCTTTAGTCTCCAAACACCTTGTATCTGTGCTTTAGTCTCCAAACACCTTGTATCTGTGCTTTAGTCTCCACCTGATCTGTGCTTTAGTCTCCAAATTCTTGCTATTCCAAACACCTTGCATCTGTGCTTTAGTCTCCAAACACCTAGCATCTGTGCTTTAGTCTCCAAACACCTTGTATCTGTGCTTTAGTCTCCAAACACCTTGTATCTGTGCTTTAGTCTCCAAACACCTTGCATCTGTGCTTTAGTCTCCAAACACCTTGCATCTGTGCTTTAGTCTCCAAACACCTTGTATCTGTGCTGGAGAAGCCTCCAACCACCTTCTATCTATGGTCTCCAAGCATTTTGAATCTGTACTGTAAATCTCCAAGCATATTGGCCTGTATCTGCACTCTTTATTTTTGCTGGAGTCTCCATCAACCTTGGTCTTTATCTGTACCCCAGTCGTAAAACAGCATGTATCTGTAAACCAACATCATCAGCATTCATCAGGGCTTCATCAGGATTTACCAAGGGGTTGTCGCAATGTCTAACATCTGTTTGCTTTACGAAGAATGCGTCACCTCTAACACAGGACACAGTGGGGAAAGGTCAACTGAACGTAATGACGGTGGAGATTGAGAGAGCAGCAGGAAACAGGGAATACATAATGCATCGTAACCAGGGTTGGTGTCAATTCCCTTTAAATTTAGTAAATTCAGGAAGTGAACGAAAATTTCCCATTCCAGTTTGCTTCCTGAATTGATTAAATTGAAATGGAATTGATCCCAACCCTGACCATAACCAAACCAACAACCCAGCCAAGATGACCCCATTGGCCCCATGTGGGTGTTAGGTGAGCAACCACACGTAGCCCACATCAAGCCCATAACAAGCCCAAAACAGGCTAGCCCACACCAGGCCAACAAAGGCTAGCCCACACCAATCCCATAACAAGCCCAAAACAGGCTAGCCCACACCAGGCCAACAAAGGCTAGCCCACACCAATCCCACACCAGGCCAACACAGGCTAGCCCACACCAATCCCACACCAGCCCAACACAGGCCAACACAGGCTAGCCCACACCAATCCCACACCAGCCCAACACAGGCTAGCCCACACCAATCCCATATCAGCCCAGACACAGGCTATCCCACACCAATCCCATATCAGCCCGACACAGGCTATCCCACACCAATCCCACACCAGCCCAACACGGGCTATTCTACACCAGCCCAACACAGGTTAGCCCACACCAGTCCAACACAGGCCTGCCAGTGGAGGCTGCTGAGGGGAGGACGACTCATAATAATGGCCGGAATGGAGTGAATGGAATGGTATCAAACACATGGTTTTCATGGTTTTCATGGTTTTCATGTGTTTGATACCATTCCATTCACTCCATGCCAGCCATTATTATGAGCCCTCTTCCCCTCAGCAGCCTCCACTGGGGCCAGCCCACACCAAGCCCAACACGGGCGAGCCTACACCAAGCCCAGCACGGGAAAACCCACACCAAGCCCAGCTACTTCATAATGTAGAGGCGGGGCTGATTAGAATATTTGGGGGTGTTGTTTGCACACAGTTCTTTTTGTGCAACCATTGCTGCATGTGTCGTTCCAGTTGAAGTGCTCTTTAGTGCAATGCAATTATGTTTTTAGCAATTGTGACGTTTTTTTAAAAGACTTGAAGGGATACTTTGGGATTCTGGCAATGAGGCCCTTTATCTATTTCCCCAGAGTCTGATGTGCATGTGGATACCATGTTTATATCTCTGTGTCCAGTATGAAAGAAGTTTATACAGTAGGTGTAAGGTTTAACTTCCTGACTGATGTCTTGAGATGTTGCTTCAATATATCCACATCATTTTCCTTCCTCGTGATGCCATCTATTTTGTGAAGTGCACCAGTCCCTCCTGCAGCAAAGCACCTCCACAGCATGATGCTGCCACCCCCCCGTGCGTCACGGTTGGGATGGTGTTCTTCGGCTTGCAAGCTTACCCCTTTTTCCTCCAAACATAACAATGGTCATTATGGCCAAACAGTTCTATTTTTATTTCATCTGACCAGAGGACATTTCTCCAAAAAGTACAATCTTTGTCCCCATGTGCAGTTGCAAACCGTAGTCTGGCTTTTTTATGGCGGTTTTGGAGCAGTGGCTTCTTCCTTGCTGAGCGGCTTTTCAGGTTATGTCGATATTGGACTCGTTTTACTGCAGATATGGATACTATTGTACCTGTTTCCTCCAGCATCTTCACAAGGTCCTTTGCTGTTGTTCTGGGATTGATTTGCACTTTCATCAAGGTACGTTCATCTCTAGGAGACAGAATGCGTCTCCTTCCTCAGTGGTATGATGGTTGCGTGGTCCCATGGTGTTTATACTGGCGTACTATTGTTTGTACAGATGAACGTGGTACCTTCAGGTGTTTGGAAATTGCTCCCAAGGATGAACCAGACTTGTGGAGGTCTACAACCATGGAGCAATGCTGCCATCTACCTGTGGCTGTGTGGTAGATCATCTAACTACTGTTCTTAAGTTTCAAGTTTTATTAGTCATGTGTACAGGATACACGTTATACACCGTCCAACGAAATGGTTACAGGTTGCAGGTTCCTTCTCGACAATGCAGTATGTAAATGTATCTCATATGTCCTTCTCTCACAGTATAACTTAAACAGCCTCAAACTTCTGATCAAGTCCTAGGGATAAGAGCTGGAGAAGATGAAACCCACTCCTGCACACTGCAGTTTGACACATTTTAGTCATTTAGCAGACGCTCTTATCCAGAGTGACTTACAGGAGCAATTAGGATGAAGTGCCTTGCTCAAGGGCACATCGACAGATTTTTCACCTAGGCTGCTTGGGAATTAGAACCAGCGACCTTTCGGTTACTAGCACAATGCTCTTAACCACTAAGCTACCTGCCGCCCGACACATAGAGATCATATTAAAAGTATTCTAATTCCTAATTCTCTGGTTTTACACTTTACACCTGTCATCTAGTCACCAACCAGAGCTGCAGGGCCATTTCTCTGTATGTCTACCGAAGGCACGGTTGATTAGACATCATTGGCACATCATGGATGAATTGAACCATCAACGCTGTGGCCTGTTCTGATCACATCACCGCTGTGGCCTGTTCTGATTTACATTTACATTTACATTTACGTCATTTAGCAGACGCTCTTATCCAGAGCGACTTACAAATTGGTGCATTCACCCTATAGCCAGTGGGATAACCACGGGAGATGACAAGTGCCTGGATTAGGACCTGTGCCGCTTCCTGTGTAAGGCAGGGTCGTACTCTCCGAATGTTGTAGATCGTTGATCACATCAACGCTGTGGCCTGTTCTGATCACATCAACGCTGTGGCCTGTTCTGATTACATCAACACTGTGGCCTGTTCTGATCACATCAACACTGTGGCCTGTTCTGATCACATCAACGCTGTGGCCTGTTCTGATCACATCAACACTGTGGCCTGTTCTGATCACATCAACGCTGTGGCCTGTTCTGATCACATCAACACTGTGGCCTGTTCTGATCACATCAACACTGTGGCCTGTTCTTATCACATCAACACTGTGGCCTGTTATGATCACATCCCTGATCTTTCAATAGGAGTAATAAGACGAGCGTCAACACTGTGTCCTGTACTGTGAAGCCTGCTGTCACCTTGCAGATTGGAGATGCTGAGACAGATGCATCTCGTCCTGGTGTCATAGACGTTACACTTCCTATAGGACAGATTGTTAATGTGAGTCACTGAAACCTGATGGTCAATTGTTCATTTCTTCCATCCTATAGGACCGACTTTTAACGTTAGTCATTGAAACCTGATGGTCAATTGTTCATTTCTTCTAGACAATGTAAAGTAAAATGACAGGTAGGTTACGTAAAGTAAAATGACAGGTAGACTATGTAAAGTAAAATGACAGGTAGACTATGTAAAGTAAAATGGCAGGTAGACTATGTAAAGTAAAATGACAGGTATGTTATGTAAAGTAAAATGACAGGTAGACTATGTAAAGTAAAATGACAGGTAGTATGTGTAAAGTAAAATGGCAGGTAGACTATGTAAAGTAAAATAATCCGATTCCAAACTCTCCACCATGGCCAAGACCAAAGAGCTCTCCAAGGATGTCAGGGACAAGATTTTAGACCTACACAAGGCTGGAATGGGCTACAAGACCATCGCCAAGCAGCTTGGTGAGAAGGTGACAACAGTTGGTGCGATTATTCCCAAATGGAAGAAACACAAAATAACTGTAAATCTCCCTCGGCCTGGGGCTCCATGCAAGATCTCACCTCGTGGAATTGCAATGATCATGAGAACGGTGAGGAATCAGCCCAGAACTACACGGGAGGATCTTGTCAATGATCTCAAGGCAGCTGGGACCATAGTCACCAAGAAAACTATTGGTAACACACTACGCCGTGAAGGACTGAAATCCTGCAGCGCCCGCAAGGTCCCCCTGCTCAAGAAAGCACATATACAGGCCCGTCTGAAGTTTGCCAATGAACATCTGAATGATTCAGAGGAGAACTGGGTGAAAGTGTTGTGGTCAAATGAGACCAAAATCGAGCTCTTTGGCATCAACTCAACTCGCTGTGTTTGGAGGAGGAGGAATGCTGCCTATGACCCCAAGCACATCATCCCCACTGTCAAACATGGAGGTGGAAACATTATGCTTTGGGGGTGTTTTTCTGCTAAGGGGACAGGACAACTTCACCGCATCAAAGGGACGATGGACGGGGCCATGTACCGTCAAATCTTGGATGAGAACCTCCTTCCCTCTGCCAGTGCATTTAAAATGGGTTGTGGATGGGTATTCCAGCATGACAATGACCCAAAACACACGGCCAAGGCAACAAAGGAGTGGCTCAAGAAGAAGCACATTAAGGTCCTGGAGTGGCCTAGCCAGTCTCCATACCTTAATCCCATAGAAAATCTGTGGAGGGAGCTGAAGGTTCGAGTTGCCAAATGTCAGGCTCGAAAACCTTAATGACTTGGAGAAGATCTGCAAAGAGGAGTGGGACAAAATCCCTCCTAAGATGTGTGCAAACCTGGTGGCCAACTACAAGAAACGTCTGACCTCTGTGATTGCCAACAAGGGTTTTGCCACCAAGTACTAAGTCATGTTTTGGAGAGGGGTCAAATACTTATTTCCCAAATTAAAATGCTAATCAATTTATAACATTTTTGACATGCGTTTTTCTGGATTTTTTTGTTGTTATTCTGTCTCTCACTGTTCCAATAAACTTACCATTAAAATTATAGACTGATCATGTCTTTGTCAGTGGGCAAACGTACAAAATCAGCAGGGGATCAAATACTTTTTTCCCTCACTGTATGTAAAGTAAAATGACCAAACATTTACATATTACTATTTAAAGTAAAATGACAGGTAGATTATGTAAAGTAAAATGACAGGTAGACTATGTAAAATAAAATGACAGGTAGACTATGTAAAATAAAATGACAGGTAGACTATGTAAAATAAAATGACAGGTAGACTATGTAAAGTAAAATGACAGGTATAATATGTAAAGTAAAATGACAGGTATACTATGTAAAATAAAATGACAGGTAGACTATGTAAAGTAAAATGACAGGTATAATATGTAAAGTAGGCTATTATTTTTATTTTATGTCACTGAGATCTTCTCTGAAGCAATTGTGGGTCACCATAGTATTGTATTCCTATAGCTTTCAATTCAACCATTGTCCACATACAGTAACATACATATTATGTGTGTCTTCGTCACTCCTCCACCTAGATCCAGGAGATCTCCTTTAAGAACAACTACACGGTGTACGTGTCTGTTTGTCTACTGAGGAGAGGGCAGTTAAGGGGGCTACTTGTCTGAGGAGAGATGAGGAGGGGGCAGTTAAGTGGGCTACTTGTCTGAGGAGAGATGAGGAGGGGGCAGTTAAGTGGACTACTTGTCTGAGGAAAGATGAGGAGGGGGCAGTTAAGGGGGCTACTTGTCTGAGGAACCACCCTCACACTAGAGAGAGAGAGAGAGAGAGAGAGAGAGAGAGAGAACCACCGTCTGTTGCCCAGCCCATTCACGGAGAAGGGCTCTCAGGACTTCTGCTCTGTCTACAGACAACAGGTTAGATGAATGACTGAATGAATGAATGAATGAATGAATGAATGATATAAATGTGCACAAAACATTAGGAACACCGTTCTAATATTGAGTTGCACCCCCTTTTGACCTCAGAACAGTCTCAATTCATCGGGGCATGGACTCTGCAAGGTGTCTGAAGTGTTCCATAGGGATTCTGGCCCATGTTGACTCCACCGCTTCCCACAGTTGTGTGAAGTTGGCTGGTAGTGGATCTCTATTTCAAATAGTTCGTTCCATCTCATCCCACAGATCCTCGATTGGATTGAGATCTGGTGACTGGGCAGGCCAATGCAATAAGCCGAATTCACTGTCATGTTCGTGGAACCATTCCTGGACAAACCTAGCCTTGTGGAATTGGGGCATTATCCTGCTGAAAAAAATATATTTGCAGATGGATACACTGCTGCCATGAGGGGACTCACCTGATTGGCAATGATGTTCAGATATCCTGTGGCGTTCAAACGTTCCTCCACTTTTATCAAAGGGGCCCAATGTGTGCCATGAAAACACCCCCCATCACACCACCACCACCACCAGCCTGCAATGTTGACACGCGGCATGATGGATGCATGTACTCATGTGTTTTCTCCATACCCTAGTCATCCCATCGGCGTGAAACAGCAGGAACCAGGGATTCATCAGACCAGGCAATGTTTTTCCAATCCTCCAGTGTCCAGTGTTTTCGATCCTTAGCCCCACTGCAACCTCAATTTCTTTTTTTTTTACTTTGCTGAAAGAAGTGGAACTCTGTAAAGTCGTAGGCTGCCATACCCCATTCGTGTCAAGGTACGACGAGTTGTGCATTATTTTACTGGTCTTTGGGCACCAACGTTGTACTGGACTGTATGTTGACTAACTGTAGCCCGTTTCATGTCAGCCTCCTTTGTCCTCTTTCATCAATTATCGGTTTTCGACCACTGGCCTGCCGTTGGCTGGATGTCCTTTGGTACACACAGAAACTGTTGAGCGTGAAAAACCCAGCAGCGTTGCAGTTCTTGACACACTCAAACTGGTGCGCCTGGTACCTACTACCATACCCCATTCAAAGGCACTTAAATATTTTGTCTTGCCTATTCACCCTCTGAATGACACACATACATAATCCATGTCTCAATTGTCTCAAGGCCTAAAAATCCTCCTTTAACCTGTCTCCTCCCCTTCATCTACACTGATTGAAGTGGATTTAAAAGGTGACATCAATAAGGGATCACAGCTTTCACCTGGATTCACCTGGTCAATTTATGTCATGGAAAGAGTAGATGTTGCTAATGTTTTGTACACTCAGTGTACATGATGCTAAATATAGTCATTTCATCCAGCAATACTCCGTTTCTGGGTCAATTGGACATTTTGAGTCAGTCCACAGACCACCAGTCAATCGTATAAATTACGCCGGTATTTAATTTGATACAGCTGGCAGAAATGTTCGTGACTCATGCTCCTAAGACTGTTCTTATGGAGTTTTTAACAGCCTTAATGTGATTTGACTTTTATAAAGGATAATAACTCAGGTTTACTTTATTTTTGCTGAGCTGCTCCTGGAGGTAAGTTTGTCTTACTTCAGGTAGAAATTAAGCTCATTTAAATGATCTGTAGAAGCCATATTTCCTCATCAGTACGTGTGTTATGGTTGTTAGATTTAGAAGCCATATTTTCATCAGTATGTGTGTTATGGTTGTTAGATGTTGTTGGAACGAGATCATGTGACTTCAGCCTTCATCAGCCTGATTGGTAGAATTTCAGCGTGGTGGAGGAGATCACGATACAAAGTGAAGCACTGCCTAATGGATAGAGAGTTGTTGCTGGGATCAAATTATGATCATTCATCTCCCTGTTTGAATGAAGTGAAGCACTGCCTAATGGATAGAGGGTTGTAGCAGGGATCAAATAATTATCATTAATCTATCAAATTACGTCAATTTGTATTGTAAAATGAAATAGTAAATTACCGTAGCTGTCATGAAACGGAACACTTAGATGTTGCCATTGAGGACATTCTCATTCATTTACAGTGAGGGAAAAAGGTATTTGATCCCCTGCTGATTTTGTAAGTTTGCCCACTGACAAAGAAATGATCAGTCTATAATGTTAATGGTAGGTTTATATGAACAGTGAGAGACAGAATAACAACAAAACAATCCAGAAAAAATGAATGTCAAAAATGTTATAATTTGATTTTGCATTTTAATGAGGGAAATAAGTATTTGACCCCCTCTCAATCAGAAAGATTTCTGGCTCCCAGGTGTCTTTTATACAGGTAACGAGCTGAGATTAGGAGCACACTCTTAAAGGGAGTGCTCCTAATCTCAGTTTGTTACCTGTATAAAAGACACCTGTCCACAGAAGCAATCAATCAATCAGATTCCAAACTCTCCACCATGGCCAAGACCAAAGTGCTCTCCAAGGATGTCAGGGACAAGATTGTAGACCTACACAAGGCTGGAATGGGCTACAAGACCATCGCCAAGCAGCTTGGTGAGAAGGTGACAACAGTTGGTGTGATTATTCACAAATGGAAGAAACACAAAATAACTGTAAATCTCCCTCGGCCTGGGGCTCCATGCAAGATCTCAACTTGGGGCGGCAGGTAGCTTAGTGGTTAAGAGCATAGTGCCAGTAACCGAAAGGTCGCTGGTTCTAATCCCCGAGCCGACTAGGTGAAAAATCTGTCGATGTGCCCTTGAGCAAGGCACTTAACCCTAATTGCTCCTGTAAGTCGCTCTGGATAAGAGCGTCTGCTAAATGACAAAAATGTAAATGTAAATGTAACTTGTGGAGTTGCAATGATCATGAGAACGGTGAGGAATCAGCCCAGAACTACACGGGAGGATCTTGTCAATGATCTCAAGGCAGCTGGGACCATAGTCACCAAGAAAACAATTGGTAACACACTACGCCGTGAAGGACTGAAATCCTGCAGTGCCCGCAAGGTCCCCCTGCTCAAGAAAGCACATATACAGGCCCGTCTGAAGTTTGCCAATGAACATCTGAATGATTCAGAGGAGAACTGGGTGAAAGTGTTGTGGTCAGATGAGACCAAAATCGAGCTCTTTGGCATCAACTCAACACGCTGTGTTTGGAGGAGGAGGAATGCTGCCTATGACCCCAAGAACACCATCCCCACCGTCAAACATGGAGGTGGAAACATTATGCTTTGGGGGTGTTTTTCTGCTAAGGGGACAGGACAACTTCACCGCATCAAAGGGACGATGGACGGGGCCATGTACCGTCAAATCTTGGGTGAGAACCTCCTTCCCTCAGCCAGGGCATTGAAAATGGGTCGTGGATGGGTATTCCAGCATGACAATGACCCAAAACACACGGCCAAGGCAACAAAGGAGTGGCTCAAGAAGAAGCACATTAAGGTCCTGGAGTGGCCTAGCCAGTCTCCAGACCTTAATCCCATAGAAAATCTGTGGAGGGAGCTGAAGGTTTGAGTTGCCAAACGTCAGGCTCGAAACCTTAATGACTTGGAGAAGATCTGCAAAGAGGAGTAGGACACAATCCCTCCTGAGATGTGTGCAAACCTGGTGGCCAACTACAAGAAACATCTGACCTCTGTGATTGCCAACAAGGGTTTTGCCACCAAGTACTAAGTCATGTTTTGCAGAGGGGTCAAATACTTATTTCCCTCATTAAAATGCAAATCAATTTATAACATTTTTTACATGCGTTTTTCTGGATTTTTTTGTTGTTATTCTTGTCTCTCACTGTTCAAATAAACCTACCATTAAAATTATAGACTGATGATGTCTTTGTCAGTGGGCAAACGTACAAAATCACCAGGGGATCAAATACTTTTTTCCCTCAACGTACATTTATGTTCCTCCAGGATTCAGAGAGGGACATTCCTGATTGGTTGTTAGACTTAACACTGGTTGACCTGATGTACAGGTCAGGATCGTATCAACCAGTAGGCCTGCTACTTTTCCATATTTGGGAATGCAGAATAGTTCCCTAATCCGTTTTATACCTCCAATAGAATACACTACGCTGTCCTCTTTTCCTCTACAATTAATCGGAAGAACTATCAGCCGTCTGGCTGGTCAAAGACCTCATAAACCTTTATAAAACATGGTTACTTAAAAGAGAATACTCTATATGTTGTTGTTTTTGTTTTCGTTGTTGTCTCTATGGCCTTCCAGGTCCTCAGACTAACAAAGATAGCCATCTTACTGGTCAATAACCCTTTATAAAACATAGCTACGGTATTTAAAAGAGAATACAATATCCAGTAAAATATTGTATATTGTTTGTTTTGCTGTTTCTATAGAGCCTTCCAGATCCTCAGACGGTATCTTCCAGCATTCAGCAGATGTGGGCGTTAACAGAGGTCATGCAGATCGACCAGAACACTGCTTCCATAGGACTCTTCCACATAAGACAGCTTCTAATAGAGCCCCACAGTGGAGGTGTCATAATACCCATAAACCCTAGCGGTCAAACAGGGAAATGGTTCCAATAGCTCTCCCACCATTCATTTTTTCTCCATGAAACCCACATAACAAGAAAAAGAGCATGACGCACTTCACTTTGCATGTGAAATTTGAAAGTTGTTAATATTTTAATGTGTCGGGAAGAGTTGGATGATTTAATCTTTAAAAACCTCATTTGTAGCTGTTTGATCATCTGATTTCGTGATTGGTTTTCCTATTGCAAGCAGTCCGAAAATGCTATCCTTTTTAGCTTTCATAGAGCCCCACAGTGGAGGTGTCACAATACCCATAAAACCTAGCGGGTCAACAGGGAAATGTTTTCACTCCTTTTTATTAATTCTTCCTATAGGGGATTTTAGAAACACTTAAAATAAGGGCTGTGTTTCGTGTAGGCTTACCCCGGCGTGACGTTTTGATAACCCTGTAAATCTCTCTTGGACAAGGTGACTTTGATCAATTGTAACGATCCCGGCAGTCTGAGTCGGGTCCTGTCTGGTGACTAGTGTTTCTGTTCGTGATCTCCAGTTTCCCGAGGGTTCGGGAACGCTCCGGGGAGCGCTCTTGATTTCCGCACCTGCATCCCATCAGCAATCTGCACACCTGGTCCTGATCATCACCCTTCTTAGGCTCTGGCCTAACATCCAGTTCCTGCCGGATCGTTAGCCATGAACAGTATGTTTGTCAGCGTATCAGCCTCTGAGCTACTAGTGTTAGTTTTGTTGTTTTGCACCTTGTTGGCTTGCCGTGTACTTACCTCCGTTTGTTTCTATCTGCAGTCTCTCACCCGGAACCTTCTCCCCACCTCTGCCTGATGGTCGGCGGCTGCCGAGCCATTATCGGACCAACCACTGCACCCTCAACAACCCATCCACGCCACCCGCTCTGTTCCCTGGATTATTCAGCCTCACTCGGGACTCTATTAAATAAACACTCACCTTTGTCTCAACGTACCTTGTCCTGGTCTGCTTCTGGGTTCTGGCTTAGTAAACCGTGACAGAACGATCCGGCCAGTAATGAACCCAGCGGACCTGGACTCTGTTCGCCATGCCATTACCCAGCAGGAGAAGATGTTGGGCCATCATAGCACGGTACTACAGGAGATCGCGTTGTCAGTTCGGAACCTTTCTACCGGTCTGACGGAGGTCCAGAACCAACGCAAGTGTCCGGTGGAGGATCCACTACCGGTTTCACCCATCTCGCCTGCCGCTTCTGAAGTGGTGTCCCTCCGTGAGCCCAAGGTTCCGACGCCGGATAAATATGAGGGGGAGCTGGGAAGATGCCGTTCCTTCCTTATGCAGTGTGGATTAGTGTTCGATCTACAGCCCTACTCTTATGCCACAGACAAGGCTAGGATAGCCTTTGTGATCGAGTTGCTGCGTGGTCGTGCGCTGGAGTGGGCTTCAGCCGTTTGGGAACGACAGGATCCCTGCATGGCTTCATACCAGGGGTTCACGGCCGAGATGAGGAAGCTCTTCGACCATTCCGTCCGAGGGAGGGACGCAGCTAGGCGCCTGTTTTCTCTTCACCAAGGAACTCGCAGCGTGGCCGACTTCGTGATCGAGTTCAAGACGTTGGCTGTGGAGAGTGGGTGGAACGAGGAGTCTCTGCAAGCGGCCTTTTACCAGGGTCTGTCGGAGCAGCTCAAGGATGAGTTGATCTCCTATCCGGAGCCTAGTGACCTGGACAGCTTGGTAGCCTTGTCTATTCGGGTGGATAATCGAGTCCGAGAGCGAAGGAGGGAGAAGCAATGGGGTCCGTCCAATCGATCAGCTTCTCAGTTCCCAGTCGGGTCGGGTGGTGGACCAGAACACGTCGATCATTCTCCACCACAAAGGATTAGTGGAGAGGACCTCTCTCCCGATTCTGAACCCATGCAAGTGGGGGCGGCACGGGTTAACCAAGGAGGAGCGTCAACATAGACGTAAGACCAACTGCTGCCTCTACTGTGGTCGCTCGGGACATTACATCTCCACTTGTTCCCGGCGGTCGTCAAACTGCCCGGCTCGCTAAAGTTGGGAGGACTTTTAGCGAGCCAGTTTCAACCTCTCAGTACCTCTGTCAGACCCCGTTTCCCGGCTACCCTTGTGAACAGGAATCAAAGCTTAGCGATTAACGCTTTTATCGATTCAGGTGCCGATGGAAGCTTTCTTGATGCCGAGTTGGTGGAACAGCTGGGGCTTTCCAAGGAGCAATTGCCGGAAGCCATTGAAGCGACCACTCTGAACGGCAGTAGTCTGGCACGTATCACGATGAGGACTGAACCGGTTAAGATGCGGTTGTCGGGGAATCATTCTGAGATGATTTCATTCTTCATTCTGCCGTCTTCCCATGTTCCTCTGGTCCTTGGATACCCCTGGCTGAAGGAACACAATCCCACGTTCGATTGGGTGACGGGCAAGGTAACGAGTTGGAGCCTTGATTGTCATGCTAACTGTCTCAAGACTGCCTGCCCCCATTCGGTTCCCAGTCAGGTGATTGAGGCTAAACCCCCAGATTTGTCCCTGGTTCCCGAGACATATCACGATTTGGGGGAAGTTTTCAGTAAGCAGAAGGCTCTGTCACTCCCCTCCCCACCGACCATATGATTGTGCCATCAACCTGTGCCCGGGAGCTGTCTACCCCAAGGGAAGGTTATACAGTATCTCCCGACCTGAACGTGAGGCGTTGGAGACCTACATCAAGGAGTCCCTAGCGGCTGGTCTCGTTCGTCCCTCGTCATCACCCCTGGGGGCAGGATTCTTCTTTGTGGGTAAGAAGGATGGCTCTCTTCGACCGTGTATTGATTATCGGGGGTTGAATGCCATCACGGTCAAGAACAAGTATCCCCTGCCCTTGATGAGTTCTGCCTTCGACTCCTTACAGGGTGCTACGGTATTCACCAAGCTAGACCTACGCAACGCGTATCACATGGTCCGGATCAGAGAGGGGGACGAGTGGTTGACGGGTTTCAATACACCGATGGGTCACTTCGAGTATCAGGTGATGCCGTTTGGACTGACCAATGCTCCAGCGGTATTCCAGAGTATGGTGAACGACGTCCTGAGAGATATGATCGGTCTCTTTGTGATTGTTTACCTGGATGACATCCTGATCTTCTCGAAGGAACCTTCCGACCACGTCCAGCATGTCCGGCAGGTTCTGCAGCGATTGTTGGAGAATCGCCTGTTCGTGAAGGCCGAGAAGTGCGAGTTTCACGCCCACACGACATCCTTTCTCGGGTACATCATCTCCAGGGGAGAGATTAGGATGGACCAGGAGAAGGTTAGAGCGGTTCTGGAATGGGCCCAGCCCGGTACGAGATTGCAGCTCCAGAGATTTTTTGGGGTTTGCGAATTTCTACCGCAGATTCATCCGGGATTACAGCCGTGTGGCCGCTCCGTTAACTGCCTTGACTTCCAGTATCAGGACCTTCAAGTGGAATCCGGAGGCGGATCGAGCGTTTCTGGATTTGAAGAGGCGATTCACCAACGCACCGATTCTCTCTCAACCGGACACGGCCCGTCAGTTCGTCGTTGAAGTGGACGCGTCTGATGTGGGAGTTGGCGCCATCCTGTCGCAGCGATGCTCCACGGACAGTAAACTCCATCCCTGCGCCTACTACTCTCGTCGCCTTTCGCCTGCGGAGAGGAATTACGATGTGGGTAACCGGGAGCTTCTCGCGGTGAAACTTGCCTTGGAGGAGTGGCGCCACTGGTTGGAGGGGGCGGAGCAACCGTTTATTGTCTGGACTGACCACAAGAATCTTGCTTACGTGCAATCGGCTAAACGTCTCAACTCCCGTCAGGCCAGGTGGGCGTTGTTTTTCGGACGATTCAAGTTTTCCCCTGACGTTCCGACCTGGATCTAAGAACGGCAAGGCGGACGCCTTGTCCCGGATGTTCTCCAAGACGGAGGAGAGTGGGTCCAAGACCGAGACTATTCTCCCCCGGAACTGCGTCGTGGGAGCAGTTATGTGGAAGATTGAGGAGGAGGTGCTGGCGGCCCTTCGGACTCAGCCCGGTCCCGGTAACGGTCCACCCGGGTCGGTTGTTTGTGCCTGAGTCGGTTCGTCCTGCTGTCCTCAAATGGTCCCACGCCAGCAAGATGGCTTGTCACCCTGGCGTGGCTCGGACAATGGCGTTTCTTCGCAGACGCTTTTTGGTGGCCTGCCATGGCCGAGGATACTCGGGGTTTTGTTGCTGCCTGTCCAGTGTGTGCGCAGAATAAGAGTACCAATCGGCCCAGCTCTGGACTACTTCACCCCCTTCCTATTCCCCGGCGTCCATGGTCGCATCTGGCCCTGGACTTCGTCACTGGGTTGCCCGCTTCTGAGGGGAACACGGTCGTTCTGACTATCGTGGACAGATTCAGCAAGTTCGCCCACTTTGTGCCAATTGCCAAGCTTCCCTCTGCCTCGGAGACGTCCGAGATCCTGGTTAGGGAGGTTTTCAGGGTCCACGGTTTGCCCAGTGATATCGTTTCCGACCGTGGCCCTCAGTTTACCTCTGCTGTCTGGAAGTCCTTCTGTTTGGCCATTGGAGCTACAGTCAGTCTCACATCTGGTTTTCACCCCCAATCCAATGGTCAGGCGGAGAGAGCCAACCAGAAGATGGAATCCACGCTACGCTGTCTGGTCTCTTCCAACCCCACCTCCTGGGTCTCTCAGTTGCCTTGGGTTGAGTATGCCCACAATACTCTCCCTACATCTGCCACTGGGATGTCTCCCTTCCAGTGCCTGTATGGTTACCAACCTCCCCTGTTCCCTTCTCAGGAGAAGGAGCTCTCAGTGCCTTCTGTTCAGGCCCATATTCGTCGTTGCCACCGGACCTGGCATCGGGCCAGAAAGGCACTCCTTAGAGTTTCGGACCGGTATCAGCTCCAAGCGAATCGTCGCCGGATCCCCGCTCCCACCTATACCATCGGAGATAGGGTTTGGTTGGCCACACGGGATCTTCCGTTACGGACTGAGTCTAGGAAGTTGTTACCGAAGTTCATTGGTCCATTTGTGGTGGAGAGGGTGATCAATCCAGTGGCAGTTCGACTCAAACTACCGAGGACGCTCAGAGTCCATCCCACCTTTCATGTCTCCTGCCTCAAGCCTGTCTTCCTCAGTCCTCTGTTGCCTCCTCCGCCTCCTCCTCCTCCTCCTCGGATGATCGGAGGTGGTCCTGCCTACACGGTGCGTCGCATCATGGATTCCAGACGGCGGGGCCGGGGTTTCCAGTATCTCGTGGACTGGGAGGGGTATGGCCCTGAAGAGAGGAGTTGGATTCCGCGGCGACAGGTCCTAGATGCTGACCTCATCAGTGACTTCTACCGCCTCCATCCTGGCGCTCCGGGAGTCCGCCCGGTGGCGTTCGGTCGGAGGGGGGTACTGTAACGATCCCGGCAGTCTGAGTCGGGTCCTGTCTGGTGACTAGTGTTTCTGTTCGTGATCTCCAGTTTCCCGAGGGTTCGGGAACGCTCCGGGGAGCGCTCTTGATTTCCGCACCTGCATCCCATCAGCAATCTGCACACCTGGTCCTGATCATCACCCTTCTTAGGCTCTGGCCTAACATCCAGTTCCTGCCGGATCGTTAGCCATGAACAGTATGTTTGTCAGCGTATCAGCCTCTGAGCTACTAGTGTTAGTTTTGTTGTTTTGCACCTTGTTGGCTTGCCGTGTACTTACCTCCGTTTGTTTCTATCTGCAGTCTCTCACCCGGAACCTTCTCCCCACCTCTGCCTGATGGTCGGCGGCTGCCGAGCCATTATCGGACCAACCACTGCACCCTCAACAACCCATCCACGCCACCCGCTCTGTTCCCTGGATTATTCAGCCTCACTCGGGACTCTATTAAATAAACACTCACCTTTGTCTCAACGTACCTTGTCCTGGTCTGCTTCTGGGTTCTGGCTTAGTAAACCGTGACATCAATAAATGTACCTGTATTTATCCCCCCTAAATGAAAAGATAATTAATGCGTACAATTTCCCAAACATCACCAAACTAAACTGATATTGAAAGTTGTATGGCTTTATTAAAGACATACAACACTAACCTTGGTTTATGGCTGCAATGCAAATATGATCGACTTCAACACCATTGACAGCGAACCAACTGTGTAGTTGTAGCAACGATCACTGAATTGAGTTCAATCCAATAAATAATGAGTGGATGGGTCAGGTTTGCAGGAAAAATAAATCTGTTAAGAAATCTGACAAGCTAGCTAGCTAACTTTAGCTACATACGCTAGCAAGCTGCTAGCTACTCCACTGACTGTGGAGTTTGCTAGCTAGCTAAAGGTCCCACAGAGGATTTTAGAAACACTTAAAATAAGGGCTGTGTTTTGTGAACGCTTACCCTAGCGTGACATTTTGAGAACCATGTAAATCTCTCTCGGACAAGTTGACTTTTATCAATATATTCAACTCTATTTACTCTCAGATTCGAAAATGCTAATTAGCATTAAAAAAAAGACATTATGCAAAACTACAAATCCCTGCAAGCTCCTGCACGTCATCTCTAGCTGACACCATTTAGTAAATGTATTCGTTACTACATTTAGCAAACATTAGATAGTTAATCCAGAGATTCTTACCTTTGCCTTGATTCGGCAGTCTCTTCCAGATCATCATGGCATTGATATTGATAAAAGTCACCTTGTCCTAGAGAGATTTACAGGGTTATCAAAACTTAATGCCAGGGTAAGCCTACACAAAATCCCCTATGGGAAAAACGAATGGTGGAAAAACGATTGGAACCATTTCCCTGTCTGACCGCTAGGTTTTATGGGTATTATGACTTATACTGTGGTACTCTATAGTTCATGTATACATTCATTTGAAGTTAAGCACACACCCAGGGCCCAAATGCGGGTTTAGGAATTAGCGGGAAAAGTCTAGTTCACCAGCCATGTGGGTGGGTGGTCAGCGTTCCACAGTGCAAGCGTTTCACTCATAATAATAATAAGAGTTAGAAGTCAACTATGAGCACATGTATAGCAAAATACATTTTGCAGGAGCTTTTTGCTAAGTGTGTCTGTATTTCTGTTTCACAGCTGGAAGCTGAAGACCTACGAATCCTGTTATATACAGTATATCCCACCTAGCGTGACGCGCAACACCTAGCGTGACGCGCAACACTGCCTGGCTGGGGAGCTGTGCGCACTCTTGACTGAAGTGAAGATTACTTTTTAGAAGCGCTGTGCACAGGCATAAACTTTGGTCCAATCTACTCAAAAGTCTACCAAAGTGAGCCTTTGTCCTTTTGTTTCTTGGCTATTTACATTATTTTGTTCACAAGCTAGGTTGTTTTTCAAAGTTTGAGGGAATGCTTCAGTGAAGACACATTGGCTACTAGTCAAATTCTCATCTAACAGGGATGCACACTGTAAATTATTTATTTATTTTTATTTTTAGTCATTTAGCAGACGCTCTTATCCAGATCGACTTACAGGAGCAATTAGGGTTAAGTGCCTTGCTCAAGGGCACATCGACAGATTTTTCACCTAGTCGGCTCGGGGATTAGAACCAGCGACCTTTCAGTTACTGGCACAACACTCTTACCCACTGAGCTACCTGCCGCCCCAAATGATGGCTCCAGCAGTGTGAAGTGCCCTCATTGCCACGGTAACCTCATGCCCTTAAAGGGGCAGCTGAACATTTGTCTCATCTGTGATATTTTGGTTAAAAAATAATAAAAAATAAAAAAGTATTTGGTAGTAATACATGTATTGTTTTAGAAACATTACAAAGTATGTTCATCTGTTTTTTGTTTTTTGTGTAATTATGCCCTAAAGATATTTTGGCTGGTAAAAAATCTGAGTGGCTTGTTTTAAATTTACCTGCCACAGTTGCTGGCTGACTAAATGTTAGTTTCAGGCCCTGGTCACATCACTCTTCATGGGTGGCAGAAAAATAAAATATTAAAGTACATTTGGGTTGATGGCTGCTACGATATAAACCTGTTGTCCTTCACATAACAAGGAATTGACCGTAGGTTCATTTTACATTGAGCCTTCTACAGTGTTGGTGGTCAAATGTAAACATCACCATTACCAAGTTATCTCTCCCAAAGTCTATTTGATTAATTGCCTGACAATGTTATATTTCAGTTTTATGGTAATTATTATTTGTCGAAGACGGCAAACCATTGATTTGTTTTATTTTAATTTTTTTACAAACACCTTTACCATTATTGCAACTACTGTATGTAGTGAAACAGAAGAAGAATGCATGGTCAACTTTATCCAGATGAGGGCAGTAGTGGTTTTTTAAAAGATGCTAAAGAGAAGCTATCTGAGATGTAGCTATGGATATAGCACGCTGGGGTTGTTGTGGGTGGTTTGCAGTCTCCAATTCTCTTATCGTAAGTTATTCATGAATCATATGAATGTGTATACTTTCCCTTCAATGGAAAACATATAATTCACATCAACATTGTACTGAAGAAAGAGGTGAAGGAATTGATATGCTATTTATTTTGTTGATTAGGATACCCATTAGCTTTTGCAGAAGGGTCCACAAGAAACACAAAACATTACAAGTCACAAAACACCGATACACCAATAGACAAGGACAGTCACAGAAACTGAATCCTCCCAGGCTGGTAAGTGAGGAGAGATTGTGTCTGAGGTAGACTGATGTACTGGTTGACTTTGCTCTCTAAGAGACTGCAGTACAAATCTATCTCCAAACTGCTGATAATATATCAA
Organism: Coregonus clupeaformis; assembly: GCF_020615455.1. Lineage (NCBI taxonomy): Eukaryota > Metazoa > Chordata > Actinopteri > Salmoniformes > Salmonidae > Coregonus > Coregonus clupeaformis. The sequence goes on from NC_059201.1 coordinate 3,743,045, forward strand.
ATAGAAAGCTCTTCCCTCTCCCTGCCTCTGTTTCGGGTTCAATCTAGCATAGCTGAAATAACAGACTGTTACGGCGACACAGGAATCCAGACAACAGTCTAGCCATGTCAGACATCCCCTTGAGTGCTTAAGTTCTGGCTTGTACCTAGACATACCTCCGTAGGGTATTTCAGTGTCAATATCTCTGTCCTTGTCTCCCAAGAATTGCTTGATTATTTTGGGTGTTATGGCGTTAACTACTGTATTATCTTTTAGTCTAGGTTAGGGGACAATTGACCAGACCTACAGAAGGCAGCCATGCTTTTCTGATAACACCTTTAACCCTGACTGCCTGTGGAGAAAATGAAGAAGGAGCCCAACGTTGTGGAAGTAGGTAGCATATTATTTCCTGATAACACCATTTGCCCTGGGTGTTGAAAAGAGAATGGAGAACAGGATTTGGATGTAGAGTTTTTAACGCTCTCCGTAACCCCAAATACATTGGTTGAGGAACCCCAGATTTAATTTCAGTATTTGGTTTATTTTCAGGTTATCAGAACCTGTTTTGAATGAGAGAAACATGTGTTTCTAAACCCTGGTAAAAGCAGAGTTTGGGCTTGAATATTAACATTGGAGAAGGAAGTATATGATATATTATGGTTCAGCCCTTAATTGCCAATTTGACTTCAATTGTAAAAGTGAAAGAAATTCCTTTCAAACCTGTCTAAAAATAAATCAATGGGTAGACGAGCAACCTTTGCAAAACTCGTGGAAAATATAGTGTATAATGATGTAAGTTCAAATGCATAATGTCATTGTAATTCGTTTTTATACAGGTAGAGAGTGAAGTGGTATCGCCCTTGTAAGTTCTTAGACTTCCTATGAATGTATGTTTTCATGCAGTTCTCTCTCCGTGTGCTTTCCAAATGGTACCCTATTCCTTTTATATAGTGCACTACATGGTCAAAAGTAGTGCACTACATGGTCAAAAGTACTGCACTACATGGTCAAAAGTAGTGCACTTCATGGTCAAAAGTAGTGCACTACATGGTCAAAAGTACTGCACTTCATGGTCAAAAGTAGTGCACTACATGGTCAAAAGTAGTGCACTACATGGTCAAAGGTAGTGCACTACATGGTCAAAAGTAGTGCACTAAATGGTCAAAAGTAGTGCAGTCACTCTGGGCATAAACTGGTTGAATCAAAGTAGTTGAAAAGACAAACAGTGCTCAACTCTACCTTATATGAACTTAAATTGGGTGCTGGATCCTCGTATATTTTCCAAAAGAACAGAAGTAGGACAGCACTCCGGTAAATAAACGTACTTTAACATATTTGTATTGCCGCAACAACGTTTGGGGTATGAGCCCATCTTCAGTGTGCAAGGCAATGGAAATCAATGTCACAAGAACAAGACCTCACAGGTGGGCATCATGATACATTACCAGTCAAAAGTTTGGACACACCTACTCATTCAAGGGTTTTTCTTTATTTTTAACAATTTTTTTACATTGTAGAATAATAGTGAAGACATCAAAAGTATGAAATAACACATATGGAGTCATGTAGTAACCAAAAAAGTGTTAAACAAATCAAATATATTTTATATTTGAGATTCTTCAAATAGCCACCTTTGGCCTTGATGACAGCTTTGCCCAGTCCTGCTTACCTATGATATGCAGGGTTTTAACCAAGCCCAGCCCTGCTTGATATTTATCACTGACTATTACTAATGTGCTACGATGAGAATGATTCTTGAGAGATCTCCACTTTTTTATTTTTTTTAGGGGGTAGATCAGCTTTAATATTGTAGATAGTTTGTAACTTCCATCAATGTAATTGTCTGCATCACTTCCAATCCCCCATATTTGTTTTTTCTCGCAAATATATACAGTGGGGAGAACAAGTATTTGATACACTGCCGATGTTGCAGGTTTTCCTACTTACAAAGCATGTAGAGGTCTGTAATTTTTATCATAGGTACACTTCAAATGTGAGAGACGGAATCTAAAACAAAAATCCAGAAAGTCACATTGTATGATTTTTAAGTAATTAATTTGCATTTTATTGCATGACATAATTTGATAATTTGATACATCAGAAAAGCAGAACTTAATATTTGGTACAGAAACCTTTGTTTGCAATTACAGAGATCATACGTTTCCTGTAGGTCTTGACCGGGCTTGCACACACTGCAGCAGGGATTTTGGCCCACTCCTCCATACAGACCTTCTCCAGATCCTTCAGGATTCGGGGCTGTCGCTGGGCAATATGGACTTTCAGCTCCCTCCAAAGATTTTCTATTGGGTTCAGGTCTGGAGACTGGCTAGGCCACACCAGGACCTTGAGATGCTTCTTACGGAGCCACTCCTTAGTTGCCCTGGCTGTGTGTTTCGGGTCGTTGTCATGCTGGAAGACCCAGCCATGACCCATCTTCAATGCTCTTACTGAGGGAAGGAGGTTGTTGGCCAAGATCTCGCGATACATGGCCCCATCCATCCTCCCCTCAATACGGTGCAGTCGTCCTGTCCCCTTTGCAGAAAAGCATCCCCAAAGAATGATGTTTCCACCTCCATGCTTCACGGTTGGGATGGTGTTCTTGGGGTTGTACTCATCCTTCTTCTTCCTCCAAACACGGCTAGCTCTATTTTTGTCTCATCAGACCACATGACCTTCTCCCATTCCTCCTCTGGATCATTCAGATGGTCATTGGCAAACTTCAGACGGGCCTGGACATGTGCTGGCTTGAGCAGGGGGACCTTGCGTGCGCTGCAGGATTTTAATCCATGACGCCGTAGTGTGTTACTAATGGTTTTCTTTGAGACTGTGGTCGCAGCTCTCTTCAGGTCATTGACCAGGTCCTGCCGTGTAGTTCTGGGCTGATCCCTCACCTTCCTCATGATCATTGATGCCCCACGAGGTGAGATCTTGCATGGAGCCCCAGACCGAGGGTGATTGACCGTCATCTTGAATTTCTTCCATTTTCTAATAATTGCGCCAACAGTTGTTGCCTTCTCACCAAGCTGCTTGCCTATTGTCCTGTAGCCCATCCCAGCCTTGTGCAGGTCTACAATTGTATCCCTGATGTCCTTACACAGCTCTCTGGTCTTGGCCATTGTGGAGAGGTTGGAGTCTGTTTGATTGAGTGTCTGGACAGGTGTCTTTTATACAGGTAACGAGTTCAAACAAGTGCAGCTAATACAGGTAATGAATGGAGAACAGGAGGGCTTCTTATAGAAAAACTAACAGGTCTGTGAGAGCTGGAATTCTTACTGGTTGGTAGGTGATCAAATACTTATGTCATGCAATAAAATGCAAATGAATTACTTAAAAATCATACAATGTGATTTTTTGGATTTTTGTTTTAGATTCCGTCTCTCACAGTTGAAGTGTACCTATGATAAAAATTACAGACCTCTACATGCTTTGTAAGTAGGAAAACCTGCAAAATCGGCAGTGTATCAAATACTTGTTCTCCCCACTGTATGTATATATATATATATATATATATATATATATATATATATATATATATATATATATATATATATATATATACACACACACATACATATACACATACATACACACACATAAACACACATACATATACATACATACATATATATATACATACATCCATACACACACACATACTTCATTACTTTCTAACCCCACCACCCCTTCCCCAATTGGAGTAAACTAGTGAAGAACAACGTTTAGGCCTCTACTTCCAGCCCATACATACTACAGTTGAAGTCGGAAGTTTACATACACTTAGGTTGGAGTCATTAAAACTCGTTTTTCAACCACTCCACAAATTTCTTGTTAACAAACTATAGTTTTGGCAAGTCGGTTAGGACATCTACTTTGTGTATGACACAAGTAATTTTTCCAACAATTGTTTACAGACAGATTATTTCACTTATAATTCACTGTATCACAATTCTATTGGGTCAGAAGTTTACATACACTAAGTTGACTGTACCTTTAAACAGCTTGGAAAATTCCAGAAAATGATGTCATGGCTTTAGAAGCTTCTGATAGGCTAATTTACATAATTTAGGTCAATTTGAGGTGTACCTGTGGATGTATTTCAAGGCCTACCTTCAAACTCAGTGCCTCTTTGCTTGACATCATGGGAAAATCAAAAGAAATTAGCCAAGACCTCAGAAAAACAATTGTAGACCTCCACAAGTCTGGTTCATCCTTGGGAGCAATTTCCAAACGCCTGAAAGTACCACGTTCATCTGTACAAACAATAGTACACAAGTATAAACACCACGGGACCATACAGCCGTCATACCGCTCAGAAAGGAGATGCGTTCTGTCTCCTAGAGATTAACGTACTTTGGTGTGAAAAGTGCAAATCAATCCCAGAACAACAGCAAAGGACCTTGTGAAGATGCTGGAGGAAACAGGTACAAAAGTATCTATATCCACAGTAAAAGGAGTCCTATATCGACATAACCTGAAAGGCCGCTCAGCAAGGAAGAAGCCACTTCTCCAAAACCCCCATAAAAAAGCCAGACTACGGTTTGCAACTGCACATGGGGACAAAGATCGTACTTTTTGGAGAAATGTCCTCTGGTCTGATGAAACAAAAATACTGTTTGGCCATAATGACCATCGTTATGTTTGGAGGAAAATGGGGGATGGTTGCAAGCCGAAGAACACCATCCCAACCGTGAAACACGTGGGTGGCAGCATCATGCTGTGGGGGTGCTTTGCTAAAGGAGGGACTGGTGCACTTCACAAAATAGATTGCATCATGAGGAAGGAAAATTATGTCGATATATTGAAGCAACATCTCAAGATATCAGTCAGGAAGTTAATGTCACGAACAGAAGAGGACCCAAGAGCGCAAGTTCAAATTCAGAGTTCTTTATTCAAGGTTACAGGCGGGAAGAGGAGTCCCAGGGGTGTCAGGGGTCTTACAGGGTCCTCCTGTGGGTACCTGTGCTCCGGGGGTCACCAAATGTCCGGGGTTGTCCAGTCCAAGTGCTTAGTGTGTGTGTTCCCCAGTGATGGAGCGGCGTATCGGGCTGAGGGTGGTGAAACGTCTGGGCACGCTCATCTGGTGGTCGGAGACCTGGGGGAACACACACACAACAGCAATATGAATGGCAGGCAGAAGTACAGATCAGGGCTGGGCAAATATCGTGGTGAGAGACAGAAGGCAGAAACGAGTTACCGGAGGGGCTGAAGATCGGAGAGTAGTCGAGGTCCAGAAGGCAGGTTGGGATAGACGGGGCAGTAGAACAAGGAGGCAGTCAAGAAAGGATCGGTATCACAAACAGGAGTCAGAGCGCAGACAGGCAGGTTACTGGTCCGGGTTTGAAGACGATCTGACAGGGCTTGGCTGAAAAACAGGGCTTGATATACTGGGAGAGGTAGTGGGGAAATGCAGTTCAGCTGGCAGAGTAATTAGAACAGAGTGAGGCAAGGTGAGGATGGTGAGTGGGAAATGCAGTGCAGCTGGCCAGGTAACAAGAGCAGAGCAGGGCAGGTGGAGCTAGTTAGGCTGAGTAGAGAGAGGGAGGTGAGCAGAGTGGAAGATAATTGAATGCAATTAATGTTGCTACCAGGGAGAGAGAGTGCTCATGACAGTTAAAGCTTGTTCGCAAATGGGTATTCCAAATGGACAATGACCCCAAGCATACTTCCAAAGTTGTGGCAAAATGGCTTAAGGACAACAAAGTCAAGGTATTGGAGTGGCCATCACAAAGCCCTGACCTCAAACCTATATAAAATGTGTGGGCAGAACTGAAAAAGTGTGTGCGAGCAAGGAGGCCTACAAACCTGACTCAGTTACACCAGCTCTGTCAGGATGAATGGGCCAAAATTCACCCAATTTATTGTGGGAAGCTTAATATCCGCGGCTCTGCTTTATTTTGAAATTATCCCACACCTTGACCTGTGGCCTTTACCGCGTGCATACGTAAGACGTGCTTCGCGCGCTTTGCGTACTCGTCTCCACTCGACTAGCTACCTAGTGTAGTGTCACACACACACAGTAGCCGCAGCCGCTCGCCAGTTAACCCTCTTTCATCAATAGGACTGACACTTCCTCACAAACAATTATTAAATCCAGTCAAATCAACATGGCATTCGCCAAGATACGCAAGGTAGACCAGGAGAACCGACAGTTCAAAACTGACTGGACTGAGAGGTATTGCTTTTTTTTACCGGACCACAAGAGTGCTAAGCCCACATGCTTAATATGCATGCAGACTGTAGCTGGAATCAAAGCAGACAATCTGAAGCAGGCATTTTAACTCTATTCATGCTGCCAGTTTTAATGCAAACTACCCAGAAAAATCTTACCAGCGCAAACAAAAATTGTGGCATCCAACTAGTTAGTAAAATGTAAAACTTAATACACAGCAATAAAAAATAATACACAAATAAAAGCTAATTAATTATATTGTCACATTAATATCAAACACTTTTGGTTGTTAACAGCTTGATATTATTTGGTTCACATATTTTAAAAGTTTAAAAACTAATGTGGCATATTCTGATAACACATTTGAAAAGTACCTAACTAAAAATCTCTGTCTGTCTGTGTTTGTCCTTCTGTCTCTTCTCTTAGAAAGAGCGCCTGAACGCAGATATCCAGAGCATGGGTGTTCCAGACAGAAGTGGGCGCTGTGTGTGTGTGTGTGTGTGTGTGTGTGTGTGTGTGTGTGAATGTGTTTGCTGGACTTTTTGTTTGCTGACTGTTTGCACAGAATATGCTCCAGGGGCATTTCATAATTAAATAGTTGGTTTTGGACTAATTTAGGATTTTTCTTTTTTCTCTTATGTGACTCCTAACACCACTACTAATAATTATAAAATCAAAATAGAAGTGAAAACTGATAAAACATGAAACTGTCGCCAAAAAAACAAACATGTTGGCCCTCGGCTTGGCATGCCTGACCAAATGTGTCCCTTTTGGAAATCTAAATGGGGAACCCTGCACTATGCCATGGAATCGGTACGTCAAAAATCTCTCTTCAACTATTTTGCAAACTATATGGGACGGCTGTCAATCCTTTGGTCCTTAAATGAAACTGGTATACTTTTTTATTTATCACCATTTTCTTTAACCAATGATATTCTTTAATGCAGGGCCGACAGACAAGTTCCTTACTTTTTCCCCCTTCCACTTTCCTCTTCCATTTTTCCGGTAATGCTGTAATGATTTGGTTGTAGTTTTGGGTAGAGCAGACATTTTGTTTTTGTTAGCTGTATGTGGGCCATAACTCCACCAGTCCAACCGATAATATCATTTTACGAAGATTATACCTTTTTTAAACATTTTGTCAAAGAAAAAGTTTATATTTGAGTTTAACCACAATATTTGTTCCATTATTTGTTCTGTCATTTCTGGAGGATTAAATTGAAATTGCAACCAACTTTCTATGGCTTGTTTTAGAAATAGTGATATTTGGGAGATGATTTCCTTTTCAAATAACTTAAAGTGAGAGGTTGTGATCTGAATAAAGGGGAAAAGGCCATTCTTGAACATTTGGTGAGTCAATCTTACTCATTTGCTAGAGAGCCAGTATATAGCATTTGCTAAGTCATCAACAGATATTGTTTCAATTCAACCCAGAATTCAACTAACAATAGATCATACAATAGGCCTAGGGTTTCAAGTTCTGGATGATTAATGATATTAATGATACAGTATTTAATTATATTTTGTGGTATTGAATTGTGTTTGGTTGTCAACACAACCAAATATCAACATTTGAAAGAGATATCTCTCCTGCTTGGATAGTTCCATCTGTGCCACTCACTTAGTCTGGATTTAATTCCAGTTTGTCTACAAATTAATGCTTGATATGTTGGATTCATGTCTCCATCTCAACCAAAACTCTAAGTTATAGAATAGGACTACATCTAATAGAACTTTATGTAAAGTGCATTTAAAGTTTTGATTTGATTAGATTTAGTCCTATTCTTTAACGTAGAGTTTTGGTTGAGATGGAGATGTGAATCCAACATATCAATTATTAATTTGTAGACAAACTGGAATTAAATCAAGACTAAGTGAGTGGCACAGATGGAACTATCCAAGCAGAAGAGACATAGCCTAAACACATCCATGGCTAAGGTTAATGTAACTATAAATGTCTTCGTATCTAATCATAGAAAGCATGCGTGTTCAAGATAGCATGCAAAGGTCACAGGTCTGTGGAGATCTTCACCATTACTATAATAATCTGTGCAGAATCTGGAACGGCATTGATCACTTGTACCATGTAGTTTTAATGTAATCTCAACTACAATCCAGGTCATTTGGTTCTGCTATTAGATGAAGCACAGTGATAACACATCAATCTGTCGTATAAATAAACAAAATATCTGACATTGTATTCCCATTTGAACTTTGCTTTTTAAGTGGTTGAAAGCGCAGTGATAGACCATTAGGGTGACAACTAAACCAAAAAAATCTGACAACATTTATCCATTAGAATCTGGTTGTGCTTTTAGATGGTTCTTCTTGAGTGGCTGAACATAGGTTGTAATCTCATTGATTAACGTCTCAACCAAACATTACCCAGTTATTAAAACTGAAGTGACATGGTGTGCTCAGTGGGGTATATAGTGAAGAGGGCGCAATTCAGGAAGGAGACCTGGTAATATTTCATGCAATTCTTTCTCCCTTTTTGAATAGGTGGATGTACAATATTACAGGGGAGAGACATCCGAGGCTTTAAAGAAGCAGAGAATTTAAGGCTTGACAGAACAGGAGTGGATTCATGAAAGGTGAGGTCACTGAACTCCATTACGAATGTTGGAAATCTCAAATTGTTCATCGTATAATAAAGTTGGTTCGTAGATCACAGAGATGGCACCTTTGGATTGGAGTTTACATTTGATTCTCTCTGCGAGAAACTACACACCCGGTGAGCACAGGATGTTTAAGATATGTCTTTTCAACATCTTTTGCTCATAGGGCAGGACTTAATTGGCATTTTTATTTCCCAGAACTATATACTAACAAGGGGGAAATAACCATTTCAAACAAAACAAAAAAATTGGAGCAATGAAGAAAAAAAAAGGTCATTTCAGGAAATCTCTGGGGCTATCCATATACATTTATGTCATTTAGCAGACACTCTTATCCAGAGCGACTTACAGGAGCAATTAGGGTTAAGTGCCTTGCTCAAGGGCACATCGACATATTTTTCACCTAGTCGGCTCGGGGATTAGAACCAGCGACCTTTCGGGTTACTGGCACAACGCTTTTTAACCACTAAGCTACCTGCTGCCCTATACAGCAATACATATACAGTTAAACTGTTTTGTGAAGCTGGTATATATGAATGATACCATGAGCAGTTTCCTCTGATTGGTCTTGAATAACATATCAACAGCATTGTGTCAGCAGCATTGAGTCAGATATTAGCTGCAGAAATTAATTATTTATGTTTTGTCTTGTACCATCTGCTAAACGCGGGGAATGTATTGGATTCTAATGATCAGCATGAATTTTGATGACTCTAAAATACATCAATGATAATTTATTCTCTCTCGCCATATCTTGGAGAATCTCTTAGCAGGTGGTGTTGTGTATATATATAATATGTCCTCATCCCTAACATAAATTGATTGGGATGATTTGCATATCATTCACTTGTGGCACAGGGGAATGACTCGAGTCAGACATTGTACTGTAGTATGCAAATGTCCTGCCAGTCATTTGTGGTATTGTAGCAAGAAACTGTATAACTCTCAGCTCTAACCAACCAGGATGTTTATTTGAGTTCATTTAAACATACCAACATCATCAAGGCTCAAATATTTTAACTTTTGATGTTGATTTTTAAGTTGATTTTTGTGTGTTTAAAAAAAAATCCCAACATTTAAATAGCGTGCTCTCTTTGTTGACAGAATGTTGAGATAGCAGGAAGAGGCTTCCCGTAGAGGTTCTATTCATTCTGTGAGGCTTCCATTGGAACTCTACATTGGAACTCATGGAACTCTCTGGATCTTTACTGTGGAACACTAATAATGTTAGAGAGGGTTCCGTCTGCTGAACTAAATTGCTTTAGATGGGGAACATCCCTGCAATATGTTAATTGGCTATACTATACTGACAGAAAACAACCGTCACCACACACAGCAAGAGGTGTGTACTGTGTGTGTGTGTGTGTGTTTTGTGTGTGTATACAGGTCTGATGATGAGCAGACTAACAGTCTCATTACCAGATAGTTTATAAACTTAACTCTACTATACGCATCTCAGATGAGAGGGCAAAAGTGGCAAATACAGTTTTGAGGAAGTGAACTGTTGTGGAAGCTGAAGAGAGAGAGAGGAGGGAGGAAGTGCTGATGTTGTGCAGTACTGCTAGTAGGAGATGGCTGGTGGCCATGTTTTATTATTTCCCACCACCGTTTAGCCCTACACAGTGTAAAGTCTCTAGGCCCTGTGTGTGTGTGTGTGTGTGTGTGTGTGTTTGTGTGCATATGTTTTTGTGAGAGTGTGTGAGTGTGTGTGTGTGTGTGTTAAGCACAGGTCACTGGACTACGATCATTCAGGAGAATCTCAGTAAACAACCTTCAGGAGAACCAGATTATTTACTCACAGGTCCCTGGACTAGGATCAGTCAGGAGGATCTTCAGGAGAACCAGATTATTTACTCACAGGTCCTTGGACTAGGATCAGTCAGGAGGATCTTCAGGAGAACTAGATTCTCTACTCACAGGTCCTTGGACTAGGATCAGTCAGGAGGATCTTCAGGAGAACCAGATTATCTACTCACAGGTCCTTGGACTAGGATCAGTCAGGAGGATCTTCAGGAGAACTAGATTCTCTACTCCTGAGAACAACATACAGCAGCAGCATCCATTCCATACACATGCTTATAGCTACACACACACACACACATGCACAGTTTGATAGAACACAGTTTGATAGAGAACACAGTTTAAAATAAAACAGTTTGATATAGAACAGTTTGAAATAACACAGTCTGATAGAACACGGTTTGATAGAACACGGTTTGATAGAACACGGTTTGATAGAACACGGTTTGATAGAACACAGTTTGAAAGAACACGGTTTGATAGAACACAGTTTAATAGAACACAGTTTTAGATAGAACACAGTTTAATAGAACACAGTTTTAGATAGAACACAGTTTAATAGAACACAGTTTTAGATAGAACACAGTTTGATAGAACACAGTTTAAAATAGAACACAGTTTGATAGAACACAGTTTGATAGAACACAGTTTTAGATAGAACACAATTTGATAGAACACAGTTTAAAATAGAACACAGTTTGACAGAACACAATTTGATAGAGAGCACCGTTTTAGAGAACACAGTTTTAGAGAACACAGTTTGAGATGACTATATATACGCGGTGCTCTCCAGAGCTTATAGTTGGCTATCCAGGATTTATGTGCTGGAGTTGCAAAATGGGGATATTTAAACTGGATTCACGTTCATCACTTTAACTGATAATCATATGCTTGCAGGAATTGATCCCAAAACCAAGTGATTTTAATTAAATGTATTGTCAATATTCTTAATTATTAAACTGTAAACAGTATATTGAAGGATAAATTACACACTAACTACAGTAGGTGGAGCACATGTTCTATAGTACACACCACGCCCATGTTAGTCCCAGTCCACCCATTCCCATCATGTTGAACTATTGCAGTGGTTTTCAATTCAATCTTCATCCTCATTGAAGAAGTTGGAGCTAAATCAAACCAGATCATAGTTTAATCATCCTAGAAACGTACCTATGCCATTTCAAAGAAACACCAGACACAGGCCTGCTATACCTTGATGTCTCACTTTAGTTTTCAAGCCACCACTGCTACATGGAGTCTTCAAAGGCTAGTATGACTGTCAGAAAACACTAATGGATGTAACTCTCTCTCTACCTCTCTCCCTCTCTCTCTCTCTCTCTCTCTCTCTCTCTCTCTCTCTCTCTCTCTCTCCCCCCTCTCTCTCTACCCTCTCTCTCTCTCTCTCTCTCTCTCTCTCTCTCTCTCTCTCTCCCCCCCTCTCTCTCTCTCTCTCTCTCTCTCTCTCTCTCTCTCTCTCTCTCTCTCTCTCTCTCTCTCTCTCTCTCTCTCTCTGTCTCCCTCTCTCTCTCTCTCTCTCTCTCTCTCTCTCTCTCTCTCTCTCTCTCTCTCTACCTCTCTTTCTCTCTCTCTCTCGCTCTCTCTCTCTCTCTCTCTCTACCTCTCTCTCTCTCTCTCTCTCTACCTCTCTCTACCTCTCTCTCTCTACCTCTCTCTCTCTCACGCTCTCTTTTTTTTCTCTCACAGTGGAAAGAGCATCTCCTTCAAAGCTACCTTGGCTTTGTTTATGCTCATTTATCTGTTAACTAGCAATTTGATTCAGTTGACATTGTCTATAGCTGGCCGTAGTGTTATCTAACAGGATTATAATGTTATGAGGAGCTATTAAGGGACCATTCAACATTTTCGGAACTGGGACCCAAAAGAAAATGGGGGAGGGCCGTGGTTTTTCAATTTCAGTCAGGGGGAGGGTTTAGTATAATTTCTATCAAGTCCAGGGGAGGGTTATGTAATTTGTAATCGATTCAATTTCAGTATTGCCCGATGCTGCCCCTCATCCCTGATGCTCTGCTGAACGTGCAATATCAGGTGGGCCTGTGTTTTCAAATTGCGGGACCAGAAAATCATGGATGTCACTATTCCGTTTTTTTTTTATTACATGTTTTACAAGTTTGAGACCCATACTTAGAAAAGTAGATGAAGGGTCATGGTGGAAAAATTACGTAAAATAGTATTTTAGTGATTTCAAACTCTGTTCCGGGTCAAATTGACAAATTGTCAAATTAAACATTCTTCATTTTATTTCAACTTTATTAACAACAAGAGGGCTTTGTGTTGGAGCCTATTTCATCCTATTCAACAAATAACAGGTAGGACCTACCTGTTTGACAGACAAAATTATAGTATACTGTCCATAGATTGTGTGAGCCAATTCCTTCAGTCACCATGCACTCCTTTAAAAACAAATGGATTTTTCTTGATCAACTCATATCAACATCTCTGCTCATTAATAGTGGTAGGGTAGGCTACATACATAAAGAAGACAAGGCCTAATTAAAATAATTGTGATAAAGGAACCGAAATATGCTTGTTATAGCATGCCCAGAGCTCATGGCTGATCTTTTTTTTTTTTATCCTCTCTGCTCTCCAGACAAATTACACAGGCTCCTCACTCCACTCAGCAAACAATCTCTGGCGTTGTATGAGAACACATTATGCTTGTCTCCAGTCATGTAAAATGATGTAGAAATGCGTTTATAAAATATAAATGTTGTCTATGACTGGCAAATACAATGATACTGTAGATTCATGCAATGCTTTTATTATAAAGGATATATTTGAACCCCTACCCTTGTTCGCTGCGGTCTGCGAACCCACAACCTTCTGGCCCGCAGTGCTGCACGCGATCAACATTGCTGCATTGCCATGTAATACCTATGAGACTAAGAACATTTTCTAAAACTGCATATCTAAGGCTCTGGTCTGTCCTAGGAGTGAGGGTAAACGGTAGGCATATTCTCTGATATCCACTTTCTGTTTGAATTATGACTTTGGGTATAGGGGTGGGGGGGTCACTTGTTTTTTCTTCAAGCGTTCATCCATTTTCATTTCAAAAGAGGTCCGATTTTCTCCGGATATCCTTCATTATAAGTAACCTACAGTCCCTAACGGTTTAGTTGATTTGAGTCATGTTTTAAATTTTCAATAGGCACATAATTGACTTGCTTGCTCCCAGAAATTGTTTATATTATGCTAAAAGTACATGAGAGGTACAGCATCCCCACACATGATGTGGATATCTCACATATCATTAACTATGTATTGTTGACTGTTTGGTTATCAGGGGATATGAGGCAGCAACCCATTTACCATGGAACAGGGTCAGAAAGAACCAAAACGTCATTCTGTGGCATTATTCTCCTCAGGAACATTATAAATACATTACAGCCCATTGGCTGTCTTTACTGTACACAGACCAATTCAGATATTTTTTTACACTAATTGGTCTTTTGACCAACAACATCAGATCTTTTTCACATCAGCTGTTTTTCAGAGCTGATCTGATTGGTCAAAATACCAATTAGTGAAAAAAAAGATCTGAATTGAGCTGCGTGTGTAAAAGCAGCCTTGTTTGTCACACATTATCTTCCTCTGGCATGACTACACTACACTATAGTTAACTACACTATAGTTAACTACACTTCACTATAGTTAACTACACTACAGTTCACTACACTATAGTTAACTACACTACAGTTCACTACACTACACTACAGTTCACTACACTACAGTTCACTACACTATAGTTAACTACACTACACTATAGTTAACTACACTATAGTTAACTACACTACAGTTAACTACACTACAGTTAACTACACCATAGTTAACTACACTACTGTTCACTACACTATAGTTAACTACACTATAGTTAACTACACTACAGTTAACTACACTACAGTTAACTACACTATAGTTAACTACACTACAGTTCACTACACTATAGTTAACTACACTACAGTTAACTACACTACAGTTCACTACACTATAGTTCACTACACTACAGTTCACTACACTACACTACAGTTCACTACACTACAGTTCACTACACTATAGTTAACTACACTACAGTTCACTACACTACACTACAGTTCACTACACTACAGTTCACTACACTATAGTTAACTACACTACACTATAGTTAACTACACTATAGTTAACTACACTACAGTTAACTACACTACAGTTAACTACACTATAGTTAACTACACTACAGTTCACTACACTATAGTTAACTACACTATAGTTAACTACACTACAGTTAACTACACTACAGTTAACTACACTATAGTTAACTACACTAGAGTTCACTACACTATAGTTAACTACACTACAGTTCACTACACTATAGTTAACTACACTACAGTTCACTACACTATAGTTCACTACACTATAGTTAACTACACTACAGTTCACTACACTAGAGTTCACTACACTATAGTTAACTACACTACAGTTCACTACACTATAGTTAACTACACTATAGTTCACTACACTATAGTTCACTACACTACAGTTCACTACACTACACTATAGTAAACTACACTACAGTTCACTACACTACAGTTAACTACACTATAGTTAACTACACTACTGTTCACTACACTATAGTTAACTACACTATAGTTAACTACACTACTGTTCACTACACTACAGTTAACTACACTACAGTTAACTACACTATAGTTAACTACACTATAGTTAACTACACTACTGTTCACTACACTATAGTTAACTACACTATAGTTAACTACACTACAGTTAACTACACTACAGTTAACTACACTATAGTTAACTACACTACAGTTCACTACACTATAGTTAACTACACTACAGTTAACTACACTACAGTTCACTACACTATAGTTCACTACACTACAGTTCACTACACTACACTATACTTAACTACACTACAGTTCACTACACTATAGTTAACTACACTACAGTTCACTACACTACACTACAGTTCACTACACTACAGTTCACTACACTATAGTTAACTACACTACACTATAGTTAACTACACTATAGTTAACTACACTACAGTTAACTACACTACAGTTAACTACACTATAGTTAACTACACTACAGTTCACTACACTATAGTTAACTACACTATAGTTAACTACACTACAGTTAACTACACTACAGTTAACTACACTATAGTTAACTACACTAGAGTTCACTACACTATAGTTAACTACACTACAGTTCACTACACTATAGTTAACTACACTACAGTTCACTACACTATAGTTCACTACACTATAGTTAACTACACTACAGTTCACTACACTAGAGTTCACTACACTATAGTTAACTACACTACAGTTCACTACACTATAGTTAACTACACTATAGTTCACTACACTATAGTTCACTACACTACAGTTCACTACACTACACTATAGTAAACTACACTACAGTTCACTACACTACAGTTAACTACACTATAGTTAACTACACTACTGTTCACTACACTATAGTTAACTACACTATAGTTAACTACACTACTGTTCACTACACTACAGTTAACTACACTACAGTTAACTACACTATAGTTAACTACACTATAGTTAACTACACTACTGTTCACTACACTATAGTTAACTACACTATAGTTAACTACACTACAGTTAACTACACTACAGTTAACTACACTATAGTTAACTACACTACAGTTCACTACACTATAGTTAACTACACTACAGTTAACTACACTACAGTTCACTACACTATAGTTCACTACACTACAGTTCACTACACTACACTATACTTAACTACACTACAGTTCACTACACTATAGTTAACTACACTACAGTTCACTACACTACACTACAGTTCACTACACTACAGTTCACTACACTATAGTTAACTACACTACACTATAGTTAACTACACTATAGTTAACTACACTACAGTTAACTACACTACAGTTAACTACACTATAGTTAACTACACTACAGTTCACTACACTATAGTTAACTACACTATAGTTAACTACACTACAGTTAACTACACTACAGTTAACTACACTATAGTTAACTACACTAGAGTTCACTACACTATAGTTAACTACACTACAGTTCACTACACTATAGTTAACTACACTACAGTTCACTACACTATAGTTCACTACACTACAGTTCACTACACTACAGTTCACTACACTACAGTTCACTACACTATAGTTCACTACACTACAGTTCACTACACTATAGTTAACTACACTACAGTTCACTACACTATAGTTAACTACACTATAGTTAACTACACTATAGATAACTACACTACAGTTCACTACACTATAGTTAACTACACTATAGTTAACTACACTACAGTTAACTACACTACAGTTAACTACACTATAGTTAACTACACTACAGTTCACTACACTATAGTTAACTACACTATAGTTAACTACACTACAGTTAACTACACTACAGTTCACTACACTACACTATAGTTAACTACACTATAGTTCATTCCAAACACACCAGAACTACTATATAGTCAAGCCCTGTACTACTGCAGACACATTTCCATTTCAAATTTCTCATCTCCCAGAAGAGTAAAGCATCACTCAACTGAACACCAGCTCCGTGCGTTACTCTCCTGCCCCAGTTCCCATATAATGAATCATTGGTTGGCAAACTGGTTCACTTCCTAACACAGTTCAAATACTCTAGCAGCATTACATAATGGAAATGAAGTGTTTATCACACAACATACATTGCGTTATATCACTTATCATGCTACGTAATACATTTACATTTTAGTCATTTAGCAGACGCTCTTATCCAGAGCGACTTACAGTTAGTGAGTGCATACATTTTCATACTGGTCCCCCTGGCCCCCCGTGGGAATCGAACCCACAACCCTGGCGTTGCAAGCGCCATGCTCTACCAACTGACTACACGGGGCCAAGTATGATACTGGAAGGAACATTATTTTTCTTGGGTTGGTGGTGTGTCGAACCTACCAGGAGCTATTTTGGAGTAGAGAATGAATCTACTACATTTACTATGCTGTTGAAATGCAGTCTATACTAGACTCCTGTTACTGTTGAAATGCAGTCTATACTAGACTCCTGTTACTGTTGAAATGCAGTCTATACTGGACTACATTTACTGTTGAAATGCAGTCTATACTAGACTACAGTTACTGTTGAAATGCAGTCTATACTAGACTACAGTTACTGTTGAAATGCAGTCTATACTAGACTACAGTTACTGTTGAAATGCAGTCTATACTAGACTACAGTTACTGTTGAAATGCAGTCTATACTAGACTACAGTTACTGTTGAAATGCAGTCTATACTAGACTACAGTTACTGTTGAAATGCAGTCTATACTAGACTACAGTTACTGTTGAAATGCAGTCTATACTAGACTACAGTTACTGTTGAAATGCAGTCTATACAGGACTACAGTTAGTGTTGAAATGCAGTCTATACTAGACTACAGTTACTGTTGAAATGCAGTCTATACTAGACTACAGTTAGTGTTGAAATGCAGTCTATACTAGACTACAGTTACTGTTGAAATGCAGTCTATACTAGACTCCTGTTACTGTTGAAATGCAGTCTATACTAGACTACAGTTACTGTTGAAATGCAGTCTATACTAGACTACAGTTACTGTTGAAATGCAGTCTATATTAGACTACAGTTACTGTTGAAATGCAGTCTATACTAGACTACAGTTACTGTTGAAATGCAGTCGATACTAGACTACAGTTAGTGTTGAAATGCAGTCTATATTAGACTACAGTTACTGTTGAAATGCAGTCTATACTGGACTACAGTTACTGTTGAAATGCAGTCTATACTAGACTACAGTTACTGTTGAAATGCAGTCTATACTAGACTACAGTTACTGTTGAAATGCAGTCTATACTAGTCTACAGTTAGTGTTGAAATGCAGTCTATACTAGACTACAGTTACTGTTGAAATGCAGTCTATACTGGACTACAGTTACTGTTTAAATGCAGTCTATACTAGACTACAGTTACTGTTGAAATGCAGTCTATACTAGACTACAGTTACTGTTGAAATGCAGTCTATACTGGACTACAGTTACTGTTGAAATGCAGTCTATACTGGACTACAGTTACT
Source organism: Coregonus clupeaformis (assembly GCF_020615455.1). Lineage (NCBI taxonomy): Eukaryota > Metazoa > Chordata > Actinopteri > Salmoniformes > Salmonidae > Coregonus > Coregonus clupeaformis. Next base: position 3,761,747 of record NC_059201.1, read on the forward strand.
GTTGAAATGCAGTCTATACTAGACTACAGTTACTGTTGAAATGCAGTCTATACTAGACTACAGTTACTGTTGAAATGCAGTCTATACTAGACTACAGTTACTGTTGAAATGCAGTCTATACTAGACTAAAGTTACTGTTGAAATGCAGTCTATACTAGACTACAGTTACTGTTGAAATGCTGTCGATACTAGACTCATTTTACTGTTGAAATGCAGTCTATACTAGACTCATGTTACTGTTGAAATGCAGTCTATACTAGACTACAGTTACTGTTGAAATGCAGTCTATACTAGACTCCTGTTACTGTTGAAATGCAGTCTATACAAGACTACAGTTACTGTTGAAATGCAGTCTATACTAGACTACAGTTACTGTTGAAATGCAGTCTATACTAGACTAAAGTTACTGTTGAAATGCAGTCTATACTAGACTCCAGTTACTGTTGAAATGCAGTCTATACTAGACTACAGTTACTGTTGAAATGCAGTCTATACTAGACTACAGTTACTGTTGAAATGCAGCCTATACTAGACTACAGTTACTGTTGAAATGCAGTCTATACTAGACTACAGTTACTGTTGAAATGCAGCCTATACTAGACTCCTGTTACTGTTGAAATGCAGTCTATACTAGACTACAGGTACTGTTGAAATGCAGTCTATACTAGACTACAGTTACTGTTGAAATGCAGTCTATACTAGACTACAGTTACTGTTGAAATGCAGTCTATACTAGACTACAGTTACTGTTGAAATGCAGTCTATACTAGACTACAGTTACTGTTGAAATGCAGTCTATACTAGACTACAGTTACTGTTGAAATGCAGTCTATACAGGACTACAGTTACTGTTGAAATGCAGTCTATACTATACTACAGTTACTGTTGAAATGCAGTCTATACTAGACTACAGTTATTGTTGAAATGCAGTCTATACTAGACTACAGTTACTGTTGAAATGCAGCCTATACTAGACTCCTGTTACTGTTGAAATGCAGTCTATACTAGACTACAGTTACTGTTGAAATGCAGTCGATACTAGACTACAGTTACTGTTGAAATGCAGTCGATACTAGACTACAGTTACTGTTGAAATGCAGCCTATACTAGACTACAGTTACTGTTTAAATGCAGTCTATACTGGACTACAGTTAGTGTTGAAATGCAGTTTATACTGTGCTGCAGCTAGTGTTGAAATGCAGTCTATACTAGACTACAGTTACTGTTGAAATGCAGTCTATACTACACTACAGTTACTGTTGAAATGCAGTCTATACTAGACTACAGTAACTGTTGAAATGCAGTCAAAACTAGACTACAGTTACTGTTGAAATGCAGTCTATACTGGACTACAGTTACTGTTGAAATGCAGTTTATACTGTGCTGCAGCTAGTGTTGAAATGCAGTCTATACTAGACTACAGTTACTGTTGAAATGCAGTCTATTCTACACTACAGTTACTGTTGAAATGCAGTCTATACTGGACTACAGTTACTGTTGAAATGGAGTCTATATTAGACTACAGTTACTGTTGAAATGCAGTTTATACTGGACTACAGTTACAAGGGGTTAATACGGTAATCGGGGGGAGTAATAACCTATAGGTAACCTCATTGATTCTCCTCAGGACTTTGAACGGCCCCACGAACCGCGGGCTCAGCTTCCGGCAGGGCAGGCAGAGGGGCAGATCCGGGTCGAGAGCCAGACCCGATCACCCGGTACGAAGTCCGGGGCCTCACTGCGGTGGCGGTCAGTGTTGGCCTTCTGACGACGCACGCCGCGTTGGAGGTGGACGTGGGCAGCATCCCACGTCTCCTCCGCGCGCCGAAACCAGTCATCCACCGCAGGAGCCTCGGTCTGGCTCTGGTGCCACGGTGCCAGAACCGGTTGGTAACACAAAACACATTGGAATGGCGTTAGGTTAGTGGAGGAGTGACGGAGAGAGTTCTGGGCATATTCGGCCCATGGAAAGAGCACTGACCACTCCCCCGTCCGGTCCTGGCAGTAGGACTGCAGGAACCTACCCACATCCTGATTTACCCGTTCCACCTGCCCATTAGACTCGGGGTGGAAACCAGAGGTCAGGCTGACCGAGACCCCCAGACGTTCCATCAACGCCTTCCAGACCTTGGATGGGAACTAGGGACCTTGGTCAGACACTATATCCTCTGGTACCCCGTAGTGCCGGAAAAATGTGTGTAAACAAGGCCTCTGCAGTTTGCAGGGACGTGAGGAGACCTGGCAGAGGATGGAGGCGGCAGGCCTTGGAAAAGTGGTCCACAACGGCCAGGATGGTGGTGTTACCTTGGGAGAGGGGAAGATCAGGCAGGAAATCAACAATCAGGTGAGACCATGGTCGTTGTGGAATTTGTAAAGGTTGTAACATACCCACTGGGAGGTGCCTAGGTGCCTTACTCTGGGCGCACACCTAGCAGGAGGAGACATACACCCTCACGTCCTTAGCCAAGGTAGGCCACCAGTACTTTCCGTTCAGGCAGCGCACTGTACGACTGATACCTGGGTGACCAGAGGAGGGTGACGTGTGTGCCCAGTAGATCAGACGATCACGGATAAGAGCAGGCACGTACCGCAGCCCAGCTGGACACTGCGGTGGAGATGGATCTGTGCGTAACGCCTGCTCTATATCCACCTCCATCACCCATACTACCGGCGCCACAATGCAGGAGGCCGGGAGTATGGGGGTGTTGTCTCTGGGCCTCTCCTCTGTGTCATACAGCCGTGACAATGTGTCTGCCTTCACGTTCTTCGTACCCGGGATGTATGATAGGGTGATATGAAACCGGATGAAGAATAGGGCCCACCTGGCCTGGCGAGGATTCAGCCTCCTCGCTCTCCGGATGTACTCCAGGTTACGGTGGTCCGTCCAGACGAGGAAAGGGTGTTTCGCCCCTTCGAGCCAATGCCGCCACATGGTCAGGGCTCGGACAACAGCCAACAGCTCCCGATCACCAACGTCGTAGTTCTGTTCCTCCGGGCTGAGCTTCTTACAGAAGAAGGCACAGGGTCGGTGGGAGTCGGCCAATTACGCACGGCTGAAATGCGATCTCCCCCCATCTCCACAACTGAGGTGGTAATGCGATATCCGAGGAAGGAGACGGACTGCTGGAAAAACATACACTTCTCTGCCTTGGCATCAAGGTCATTTTCCTACAGTCGGGCCAGCACTTTGCGAACCAGGGACACATGCTCGGCGTGCGTAGTGGAATACACCAGAATGTCATTGATGTAGAACACTACACCATGACCAAGCATGTCCCGAAACACCTTGTTCACAAAGGACTGGAAGACTGAGGGAGCATTCATCAAACCGTAGGGCATCACCAGGTATTCATAATGCCCCGTGGTTGTGCTGAATGCTGTCTTCCACTCATCCCCCTCTCGGACACGCACCAGGTTGTACGCACTCCTGAGATCTAGTTTGGTGAAGAAGCGCGCCCCATGCATTGACTCGATCACTGAAGGAATGAGGGGGAGAGGATAACTAATCTTATCTTCTCCTTGTTCAGTGGTCGATAATCAATGCAAGGGCGCTGACAGGCGTCTTTCTTCTTCACAAAAAATAAACTTGAGGAGGTGGGTGAAGTGGGGGGACGTAAATACCCCTGGGGCAGGGACTCGGTGACATATTTTTCCATAGCCGCCGTTTCAGCCTGCGACAGTGGGTACACATGACTCCTGGAAGGTACAGCGTCTACCCGGAGGTTTATCGCACAATCCCCCGCCCGATGAGGTGGTAACTTAGTCGCCTGCGTTTTAGAAAACACATGCGCCAAATCGATGTATTCGGGGGGAATGCGCACGGTGGAGGTACTGTCTGGACTTTCCACTGTGGTTGCACCAACAGAAACACCTAGACACCTACCCTGACACTCTCGCGACCACCCCGTGGGAACCCTCTGCGGCCACGAGAAGGTGGGGTTGTGGAGTGCTAACCAAGGGATACCTAATACCACAGGGAAAGCAGGAGACTCAATAATAAAAAAAGTGACTTGCTCGCAATGAGTCTCGTGGGTAATCATGGTGACTGGTGCTGTAACTTCCTTAACAAACCCGGACCCTAATGGTCGACTATCAAGTGCTCTGATGGGGAGTGGAATGGATAGGGGAACCAATTAAATTCATAGACTGTGTGAGAATGCCCTGTCCATAAAGTTCCCAGCTGTTCCTGAATCGACTAGCGCCTTACACTGGGGAACTACCATGTGATTGGGAAAGTAGATAGGTAGGGTACAGTGTGCAGCAGAGGGCTCTGAACGAGTGTGGGTGTTCGATACCTGGGGTGATGCGAGAGTGCCCTGCCTGCCGCCTCCAGAACCAAAATAACGCTGACGACATCGTGCGGTGTAATGTCCCTTCGTGCCACCAGAGTGACACTGGTGCTGTCGTCCTCCGCTCTCTCGGATCGCGGTTCCACCCAGTTCCATCAGCTCGGGATCCGAGTCGGCCGGAGTTGGAACGGCAGACCCCCTCCAGGACGTCCTCTGGCTGCCAGCAGGTTGTCCAAACGGATGGCCATGTCCACCAGTTGCGTGAAGGACAACATGGTGTCCCGGCAGGCTAGCTCCCTTCGGACGTCCTCCCGCAGATGGCACCGGAAGTGGTCGATAAGGGCCCGCTCGTTCCACCCGGACCCAGCTGCTAGAGTCCGAAACTCCAAGGCAAAGTCCTGCGCAGTACTCGTCCCCTGCCTCAGGTGGACCAGCCGCTCGCCCGCCTCTCAACCTTCGGGCGGGTGATTGAAGACAGCCCGAAAGAGGTGAGCCAACTCCCCGTAGTTGTCCAACGTGGCTCCTCCTTTGTTCCAGACCGCGTTGGCCCACTCCAGGGCTTTCTTCGAGAGGCAGGAGACGAGGGCGGACACCTTCTCCCGCTCCGATGGGGCCAGTCTGATGCTGGAGAAGTAGAGCTCCAGTTGGAGAAGGAATCCTTGGCAGAGAGCAGCTGTCCCTTCGAAGTCCCGTGGTCGAGATATATGGATCCCTCTGGGTGCTGGGGTGTGGGTGGCTGGATCCCGTTGCGCAGCTGGTCTCGACTGGCTAGCATTGTTTAATGCTCCTGGACCCGTGCCACGACTCCAGGCATGCGCTCCTCTCCCGCTGACTCCATAGCGGGTGGGTGATTCTGTGAGAATGTTATTTGAAGGAGTCAGGCACAGGAGGGTAAATCACAGAATACAGAGATTATTCCGTCGTACACAGTTACGCTGGATAGCGTCAACAGTCCAGTGCGCAAAACAGGCGCACTGGAACAAATACAGGTACACGGGGAAAATATACCCCCGCAATACAAAGTACAGGTAGCTCCACCGAGCTACACTCATCTCACATGAAACAATCACCCACAAGGACAAGGGGGCAGAGGGAACACTTGTACACGGACTAATGAGGGGAATATGAACAAGGTGTGTGTAATTTACAGGACAAGACAAATGGAATGATGAGATATGGAGCGGCTGTGGCTAGAAGGCCGGTGACGACGAACACCGAAGCCTGCCCGAACAAGGAGGGGAGGCAGCATCGGAGGAAGTCGTGACGGTGTTTAGCCTTTGGTCTGCTCCAAGGAAAGATCATGCATATTGATCCAACTTTATTGATTACATAGCTGACATTTAGGAAACCTGATTAAAACAAGAACATACACAGGTTTACAGAAAGGGGCGAGCCCCCCTAGAAGCCTCAGTGGTTGGATTGGATCTATCTAAACTATGTGTGTGTTTGTTGACAAAAGTCCAAAGAGTACACTCAGGGACTG
>NC_059201.1:3770018-3852518 GCF_020615455.1 Coregonus clupeaformis
AGACTATTCCCTATACTATAAGACTATATATAAACAATGTATACATAATACTGAACATCAGGATACTAAAAAAGCATTTGTTGTCATACTCATGACCTGTACTGAGTTGTTCCCATTGCTCCAGTATATCATTGAATGCATTGAACATTGAAGAAAAATAAGTAGCAGGAGCTCTTCAGGTGTTCCAAAACAACTGCAGGTGCTCTTGGAGGGGAATTGTACTAGAAAGGCAAAAGGAACAATTATAACCACAAATAGGTGGTAAGTGATATTAAAAAATCAAAGTCCAGGCATTGGATTAAGTTAAGCCTTTGTATTATTATTATTATTATTATTATTATTATTATTATTATTATTATTATTATTATTATTATTATTATACGTGTATTGTTTTACACCTTCATCAGCGTGTCTGACAGGACTTGGATGTTTTTTTTATTCCCGAGTGGCGCAGTGGTCTAAGGCATTGCATCGCAGTGCTAGCTGTGCCACTAGAGATCCTGGTTCGAATCCATGGGGCGGCGCACAATTGGCCCAGCGTCGTCCAGGGTAGGGGAGGGAATGGCCGGCAGGGATGTAGCTCAGTTGGTAGAGCATGGCATTTGCAACGCCAGGGTTGTGGGTTCGATTCCAGTATTAAAAATGTATGCCCTCACTAACTGTAAGTCGCTCTGGATAAGAGCGTCTGCTAAAATGACTAAAATGTAAAAATGTTATTCCACTTAGCACCTATTTGTAGTTATAATGTTTCCTTTTCTTGTATTGGCCACATATTCACATATTGTGACCCGATATAATCCCTGCAGGAATCAATTCCAATTAAAAACGTCCCTTTAGAGTTGGTAAATTAAAGTTAATCTAAAAATCATCTCCTGGTGATCTAGATTCAGGTCACATTCCTATTCTAGTCTGTGTCCCAAATGGCACCCTATTCCCTATTCCCTATTCCCTATTCCATATTCCCTATTCCATATTCCCTATTCCCTATTCCATATTCCCTATTCCATATTCCATATTCCCTATTCCCTATTCCCTATTCCCTATTCCCTATTCCCTATTCCCTATTCCATATTCCCTATTCCCTATTCCATATTCCCTATTCCATATTCCATATTCCCTATTCCCTATTCCATATTCCCTATTCCCTATTCCCTATTCCCTATTCCATATTCCATATTCCATATTCCATATTCCCTATTCCCTATTCCCTATTCCATATTCCCTATTCCCTATTCCCTATTCCATATTCCATATTCCATATTGCCTATTCCCTATTGTGCTCTACTTTTGACCAGGGCCCATATTCCCACTATATACGGAATAGGTATCTGTTAGTATTTTTTGGCTTCTTTGAAAAGTTCCTCATCAAAAATCTTTTTGGGGAAATCTCTGCATCAAGACAAGTTCATGGTTTTTCCTGTTCAACAAAAGTAGGACAATAGGGCTTGAAATGGCTGAAATGTTGGGTAAATATAGTAACAATCAAATTATAAACAATTTACTTTCAGGTGTCAGTGTGCAGCGGTAGGACGGAGACAGGCGCAGGACACAGAACTGAGTAACTAACCAACTTTACTCTGAGAAAACAACAAATCTAATTTCCACGCAGGGAAACATAACAGCACACAGCAGTATACAACACCAAACAAAGAACAATCACGCACAAAACCATGAGGGAAGCAGAGGGTTAAATAGGGAAATCATAATCATAACGTGATGGGAACCAGGTGTGTACAATCAAGACAAAACAAATGGAAAAAGAAACGTAGATCGTGGCAGCTAGAAAGCCGGTGACGACGACCGCCGATAGCCGCCCGCACAAGGAGAGGCACCAACTTCGGCGGAAGTTGTGACATTTACTATAAGATTTCATCTTTCTTAAAACTGTAAAATAAATATGATCATACTTCCCAGTTAGCAATGAGTACTCGGGAAGCCGTTGTCTCTCCAGAGTGGCCCCCCCCCCATCGCATCATTCACAGCGCAACCGCAATATGCCAGCAATGCTCCTGCAATTCAGGTGCTGTTTTCCTCACACAGCCCACCCGCCCTTCACCCGCCCTTCACCCGCCCTTCAACCGCCCTTCACCCGCCCTTCACCCGCCCTTCACCCGCCCTTCACCCGCCCTTCACCCGCCCTTCACCCACCCTTCACCCGCCCTTCACCCACCCTTCACCCGCCCTTCACCCACCCTTCACCCGCCCTTCACCCGCCCTTCATCAGATTTTATTGTAATGTACTTGTGGTCTTCTCACACAGTGGCGACATAAGTAATCAATTAAGTAACTTAGGAAAGTAATCAATTAAGTAACATAGGAAAGTAATCAATTAAGTAACATAGGAAAGTAATCAATTTAGTAACATAGGAAAGTAATATATTAAGTAACATAGGAAAGTAATCAATTAAGTAACATAGGAAAGTAATCAATTAAGTAACATAGGAAAGTAATCAATTAAGTAACATAGGAAAGTAATCCAATAAGTGGCGTAAATATACAGTGCATTCAGAAAGCATTCAGACCCCTTGACTTTTTCAACATTTTGTTCCTTTACAGCCTTATTCTTAAATTGATTAAATTAATTTGTTCCTCATCAATCTACTCACAATACCCCATAATGACAAAGTGAAAACAGGTTTTTAGAAATGTTTGTAAATGTATAAAAAAACAAAAAACAGAAATACCTTATTTACATAAGTATTCAGACCCTTTGCTATGAGACTCGAATTGAGCTCAGATGCATCCTGTTTCCATTGCTCATCCTTGAGATGTTTCTACCTGTGGTAAAAAACCAAGCCATGAGGTTGAAGAAATTGTCTGTAGAGCTCTGAGACAGGATTGTGTCGAGGCACAGATCTGGGGAAGGGTACCAAAAATATTCTGCAGCATTGAAGGTCCCCAAGAACACAGTGGCCTACATCATTCTTAAATGGAAGAAGTTTGGAACCACCAAGGCTCTTCCTAGAGCTGGCCGCCTGGCAAAATTGAGCAATCGGGGGAGAAGGGCCTTGATCGGGGAGTTGACCAAGAACCCGATGGTCACTCTGACAGAGCTTCGGAGTTCCTCTGTGGAGATGGGAGAACCTTCCAGAAGGACAACCATCTCTGCAGCACTCCACCAATCAGGCCTTTATGGTAGAGTGGCCAGACGGAAGCCACTCCTTAGTAAAATGCACATGACAGCCCGCTTGGAGTGCCAAAAGGCCATGAGAAACACTATTATCTGGTCTGATGAAACCAAGATTGAACTATTTGGCCTGAATGCCAAGCATCACGTCTGGAGAAACCTGGCAACATCCCTACGGTGAAGCATGGTGGTAGCAGCATCATGCTGTGGGGATGTTGTTCAGCGGTAGGGACTGGGAGATTAGTCAGAATCAAGGGAAAGATGAACGGAGCAAAGTACAGAGAGATCCTTGATGAAAACCTGCTCCAGAGCACTCAGGACCTCAGACTGGGGCAAAGGTTCAACTTCCAACAGGACAACGACCTTAAGCACACAGCCAAGACAACGCAGGAGTGGCTTCGGGACAAGTCTCAGAATGTTCTGGAGTGGCCCAGCCAGAGCCCGGACTTGAACCCGATCGAACATCCCTGGAGAGACCTGAAAATAGCTGTACAGCGACGCTCCCTATCCAACCTGACAGAGCTTGAGAGGACCGTCAGAAAAGAATGGGAGAAACTCCCCAAATACAGGTGTGCCAAACTTGTAGCATCATACCCAAGAAGACTGCAGGCTGTAATCGCTGCTTCTAAAAAGTACTGAGTAAAGGGTCTGAATACTGTTTTTGCTTTGTTATTATGGGGTATTGTGTGTAGATTGATGAGGGAAAAAAACTGTTTAATCAATTTTAGAATAAGGCTGTAATGTAACAAAATTTGGAAAAAGTAAAGGGTCTGAATACTTTCCGAATAGACTGTATAACATACTAATAAAACGACTCATTAACTCAATCAAATAAAAGAGGCAGATAAAATAAAAATAGTATGGACATTGTTTGCCCATGTGCATAGTGAGTGGAATAAGGTACAGTGCAGTAGCAGCATAGAATGATACCCATGTAGAGTTGAAGTCGTACGTTTACATACACCTTAGCCAAATACATTTAAACTCAGTTTCTCACAACTCCTGACATTTAATCCTAGTAAAACTTCCCTGTCTTAAGTCAGTTACGATCACCACTTTATTTTAAGAATGTGAAATGTCAGAATAATAGTAGAGAGAATGATTTATTTCAGCTTTTATTTCTTTCATCACATTCCCAGTGGGTCAGAAGTTTACACACACTCAATTAATATTTGGTAGCATTGCCTTTAAATTGTTTAACTTGGGTCAAACGTTTCGGGTAGCCTTCCACAAGCTTCCCACAATAAGTTGGGTGAATTTTCTCTTTCTTCATTCCTCCTGACAGAGCTGGTGTAACTGAGTCAAGTTTGTAGGCCTCCTTGCTCGCACACGCTTTTTCAGTTCTGCCCACAAATGTTCAATAGGATTGAGGTCAGGGCTTTGTGATGGCCACTCCAATACCTTGACTTTGTTGTCCTTAAGCCATTTTGCCACAACTTTGGAAGTATGCTTGCATTGTCCATTTGGAAGACCCATTTGCGACCAAGCTTTAACTTCCTGACTGATGTCTTGAGATGTTGCTTCAATATATCCACATAATTTTCCTTCCTCATGATGCCATCTATTTTGTGAAGTGCACCAGTCCCTCCTGCAGCAAAGCACCCCCACAGCATGATGCTGCCACCTCCATGCATCATGGTTGAGATGGTGTTCTTTGCCTTGCAAGCCTACCCATTTTTCCTTCAAACATAACAATGGTCATTATGGCCAAACAGTTCTATTGTTGGACATTTATCCAAAAAGTACAATCTTTGTCCCCATGTGCAGTTGCAAACCGTAGTCTGGCTTTTTTTATGGCGGTTTTGGAGCAGTGGCTTCTTCCTTGCTGAGCGGCCTTTCAGGTTATGTTGATATAGTAATCGTTTTACTGTGGATATAGATACTTTTATACCAGTTTCCTCCATCATCTTCACAAGGTCCTTTGCTGTTGTTCTGGGATTGATTTGCACTTTTTTGCACCAAAGTACATTTATCTCTAGGAGACAGAACGCTTCTCCTTCCTGAGTGGTATGACAGCTGTGTGGTCCCACTGTCACGACTTCCTCCAAAGCTGCCTCCCCTCCTTGTTCGGGCAGGCTTCGGCGTTCGTCATCACCGGCCTACTAGCCACTGCCGCTCCATATCTCATCATTCCATTTGTCTTGTCTTGTCAATTACACACACCTGGTTCATGTATAAGTGTTCCCTCTGCCCCCTTTGTCCTTGTGGGTGATTGTTATTTGTGAGTTGAGTGTAGCTCGGATGAGCTACCCGTACTTTGTACTTCCGGGGATATTGTTCCCCGTGTGCCTGTATTTTGTTGACGCTATCCAGCGTAACTGTGTCCTACGGAATAAACTCTGTATTCGGTGATTTACCCTCCTGCTCCTAACTCCTTCAAATCACATTCTCACAGAATCACCCACCCACACTATGGAGTCAGCGGGAGATGAGCGCATGCCTGGAGTCGTGGCACGGGTCCAGGAGCATTCCACAATGCTGGCCAGCTTGGGGGAAGCAATGGATCGGGTTCTTCAGGTCGTCCAACGCCTGGAGAGGACAGGACCCGATCTGTTGAGACCAGCTGGCCAACCGGATCCAGCTATCCACACCCCAGCATCCGGAGGGATCCAGATATTCAAACCACAGGAGTGCGACGGGACGGCGGTGCTCTGCCAAGGATTCCTTCTCCAACCGGAGCTCTATTTCTCCAGCATCAGGCTGGCCCCATCAGAGTGGGAGAAGGTGTCCACCCTCGTCTCCTGCCTCTCGGGGAAAGCCCTGGAGTGGGCCAACGCGGTGTGGAACGAAGGAGGAGCTGCGTTGGAGAACTACAGGGAGTTCACTCGCCTCTTTCGGGCAGTCATCGATCACCCGCCCGAGGGTCGAGAGGCGGGCGATTGGCTGGTCCACAGGCTGGTCCACCTGAGGCAGGGGACGAGGACCGTGCAGGACTTCGCTTTGGAGTTTCGGACTCTGGCAGCGGGGTCCGGGTGGAACGAGCGAGCCCTTATCGACCAAACGGAGGATGTCCGACGGGAGCTAGCTTGCCGGGATAACAGGTTGTCTTTCACACAACTGGTGGACATAGCCATCCATTTGGACAACCTGCTGGCAGCTAGAGGACGTCCTCGAAGGGGTTTGCTCGTTCCCACCCCGGCCGACTCGGATCCCGAGCTGATGGAGCTGGGTGGAGCCGCCATCCAAGAGAGCGGAGGACGACAGCACCAGTGTCACTCTGGTGGCACGAAGGGATATTACACTGCACAATGTCGTCAGCGTTATTTTGGGTCTGGAGGCGGCAGGCAGGGCACTCTCGCATCACCCCAGGTATCGAACACCCACACTCGTTCAGAGCCCTCTGCTGCGCACTGTACCCTACCCATCTACTTTCCCGATCACATGGTAGTTCCCCAGTGTAAGGTGCTAGTCGATTCAGGCGCAGCTGGGAACTTTATGGACAGGGCATTCTCACGTCGTCTAGGTATTTCATTGGTTCCCCTATCCATTCCACTCCCCATCAGAGCACTTGATAGTCGACCATTAGGGTCCTAGTTTGTTCAGGAAGTTACTGCACCAGTCACCATGATTAGCCAGGAGACTCATTGTGAACAGATCACTTTTTTTTATTACTGAGTCCCCTGCTTTCCCTGTGGTATTAGGTATCCATTGGTTAGCACTCCACAACCCCACCTTCTCATGGCCGCAGAGGGTTCTCACGGGGTGGTCGCGAGAGTGTCAGGGTAGGTGTCTATGTGTTTCCGTTGGTGCAACCATGGTGGAAAGTCCAGACACTACCTCCACCGTGCGCATTCCCCCTGAATACCTCGATTTTGTTACCAAGTTACCACCTCATCGGGCTGGGGATTGCGCGATAAACCTCAGGGTAGACGCTGTACCTTCCAGGAGTCATGTGTACCCACTGTCGCAGGCTGAAACGGCGGCTATGGAAACATACGTCACCGAGTCCTTAAGCCAGAGGTATATACGTCCCTCCACTTCACCCGCCTCCTCAAGTTTCTTCTTTGTGAAGAAGAAGGACGGCGGTCTGCGCCCGTGCATTGATTATCGACCACTGAACAGGGAGATGATAAGATTTAGTTATCCTCTCCCCCTCATTCCTTCAGTGATTAAGTCAATGCATGGGGCGCGCTTCTTCACCAAATTAGATCTCAGGAGGGCCTACAACCTGGTGCGTGTTCAGGAGGGGGATGAGTGGAAGACAGCATTCAGCACAACCTCGGGGCATTATGAATACCTGATGATGCCCTACGGTTTGATGAACGCTCCATCCATCTTCCAGTCCTTTGTGAACGAGGTGTTTCGGGACATGCTTGGTTGCGGTGTAGTGGTCTACATCGATGACATTCTGGTGTGTTCCACTACGCGCGCCGAGCATGTGTCCCTGGTTCGCAAAGTGCTCGCCCGACTATTGGAAAATGACTTTCATGCCGTCTCCTTCTTCGGATACCGTATTACCACCTCAGGGGTGGAGATGGAGGGGGATCGCATTTCAGCCGTGCGTAATTGGCCGATTCCCACCACGGTTAAGGAAGTGCAGCGCTTTCTGTGCTTTGCCAACTACTATCGGTGGTTTATCCAGGGCTTTGGCAAGGTCGCAACTCTCATTACATCTCTGTTGAAGGGTGGGCCATCCCGGCTCTGCTGGTCTGCTGAGGCTGACCTGGCCTTCAGGAAACTGAGGGGTCTGTTCACCTCAGCCCGGTACTGGTCCACCCCCGATCCATCACTACCGTTCGTAGTGGAAATGGATGCGTCCGAGGTAGGGATAGGCGCTGTCCTATCTCAACGCTCGGGCACGCCACCCAAGCTCCGACCCTGTGCCTTCTTCTCTAAGAAGCTCAGCCCGGCGGAGCAGAACTATGACGTTGGTGATCGTGAGCTGTTGGCTGTTGTCCGAGCTTTGACCGTGTGGAGGCATTGGCTCGAAGGGGCGAAACACCCTTTCCTCGTCTGGACGGACCACCGTAACCTGGAGTACATCCAGGCAGCGAGGAGGCTGAATCATCGCAGGGCCAGGTGGGCCCTATTCTTCACCCGGTTCGATTTTACACTGTCATACATCCCGGGTACGAAGAACACGAAGAACGTGAAGGCAGACACATTGTCACGGCTGTATGACACAGAGGAGAGGCCCAGAGACAACACCCCCATACTGCCGGCCTCCTGCATTGTGGCGTCGGTATTATGCGCGTTGGACACGGATATAGAGCAGGGATTACGCACAGATCCATCTCCACCTCAGTGTTCAGCTGGACTACAGTACGAAACGTCAAGTCCAAGGTAACATACAAACAACATACCTTACACGGAACAAGATCCAACAACTAACTAGTGCCAAATGGCTGCCTAAGTATGGTCCCCAATCAGAGACAACGAGCCACAGCTGCCTCTGATTGGGAACCACACCGGCCAACGTAGAAATAGACATACTAGATATTCACCATAGAAATAAACACAACACGAAATATACACACCCTGACTCAACAAATAAACGTCCCCTGAGTCAGGGCGTGACAGTACCCCCCCCCAAAGGTGCGGACTCCGACCGCGCCACGTAAACATAACAGGGTAGGGGCCGGGTGGGCATTCCGCCTCGGAGGTGGATCCGGCTCCGGGCGTGACCACCACTTACTCTCCACCTCCCTGTTACGCCCCTGGTCTGGTCTGGACCTTGGCGCACTGCTTCCTCTCTCCTTCCTCCCACGAAGTACCACGCCCTGTCTGGACCCTAGTGTGGGAGACCCCGAACCTGGAGAGGGGCTGACGTCTGGGTCTGGACTGGAACCGCTGACTGGAGCTGGACCTGACGACGGTGGAGCGAACTGCTCTGACTCCGGAGTGGAGCCGCTGACCGGAGCTGGATCAGGCACCGGTGGAGCGGACTGCTCTGGCTCCAGAGTGGAGCCGCTGACCGGAGCTGGACTGGACCCCGGTGGAGCGGATTGCTCTGGTTCCGAAGTGGAGCAGCTGACCAGGCACCGGTGGAACAGGCACGGGCCGTGCCGGACTGGACACACGCACCACTGGCTTGGTGCGGGGAGCAGGAACGGGCCGGACCGGGCTGACGACGCGCACCACTAGATTTGTGCGGGGAGCATGAATGGGCCGTACCGGATTGGCGACGTGCACCACTGGCCTGGTGCGGGGAGCAGGAACAGGCCGGACCGGGCTGGCGACGCGCACCACTGGCTTGGTGCGAGGGGCAGGAACAGGCCGGGCCGGGCTGGCGACGCGCACCACTGGCTTGGTGCGAGAGCCAGGAACAGGCCGGACCGGGCTGGCGACGCGCACCACTGGCTTGGTGCGAGGGGCAGGAACAGGCCGGGATGGGCTGGCGAAGCGCACCACTGGCTTGGTGCGAGGGACAGGAACAGGCCATACCGGGCTGGCGACGCACACCACTGGCTTGGTGCTAGGGGCAGGAACAGGCCGGGCCGGGCTGGAGACGCGCACCACTGGCTTGGTGCGAGGGACAGGAACAGGCCGGACCGGGCTGGCGACGCGCACCACTGGCTTGGTGCGAGGGACAGGAACAGGCCGGGCCGGGCTGGAGACGCGCACCACTGGCTTGGTGCGAGGGACAGGAACAGGCCGGACCGGGCTGGCGACGCGCACCACTGGCTTGGTGCGAGGGGCAGGAACAGGCCAGACCGGGCTGGCAACGCGCACCACTGGCTTGATGCGAGGAGTAGGAACGGGCCGGACCGTACTGGGAACACACACCACTGGCTTAGTGCAGGGAGCAGGAACGGGTCGGGCCGTACTGGGAACACGCACCACTGTCTTAGTGCGGGGAGCAGATACGGGCCGGACCGGACTGGCGACACGCACCACTTCCTTGGTGCGAGGAGCGGGACTGGGTTCCTTTATAAACCCCCGCTCCTTCTGCTGCCTAACCAGCTCCTCTCGCCGTGCCTCTACACTCTCCTTCTCCCTTATCGCCTCCAGTAGCTTCTCCCTCTGACCGAATAACTTCTGCTCCCTCTGAACCAATAGCCCCCTTAACCTGGTGGCCTCCTCTCCTAACCTGCAGATCCGCCCTGTCGCTGCCTCCTGCTGCCTCGTCGTCCACACCGTGTGTCCCCCCAATTTTTTTTATTGGGGTTGCCTCTCGGGTCTCTGTCGTCGGCACTGTTGGCGCCGTTTCTCCTCTCCTACCTGGGCATCCTCCTTCATCGCCTTCCGGTAACGGACGGCCTCCTCCTCCGTGATTCTCCCCCAACCGAGGAGGACATCTACTAAAGTAACCTCCTGTTTAATTCCCGGCGTTTGCTCCTGAACACGCTGCTTGGTCCTATTTTGGTGGAATCTTCTGTCACGATCATTTTTTTATTTTTTATTTTTTATTTCACCTTTATTTATTTACGAATGAGACGGACCAAGGCGCAGCGTGATATGCGTACATGTTTATTTACAGTGGGGAAAAAAAGTATTTAGCCAGCCACCAATTGTGCAAGTTCTCCCACTTAAAAAGATGAGAGAGGCCTGTAATTTTCATCATAGGTACACGTCAACTATGACAGACAAAATGAGGGAAAAAAATCCAGAAAATCACATTGTAGGATTTTTAATGAATTTATTTGCAAATTATGGTGGAAAATAAGTATTTGGTCAATAACAAAAGTTTCTCAATACTTTGTTATATACCCTTTGTTGGCAATGACACAGGTCAAACGTTTTCTGTAAGTCTTCACAAGGTTTTCACACACTGTTGCTGGTATTTTGGCCCATTCCTCCATGCAGATCTCCTCTAGAGCAGTGATGTTTTGGGGCTGTCGCTGGGCAACACAGACTTTCAACTCCCTCCAAAGATTTTCTATGGGGTTGAGATCTGGAGACTGGCTAGGCCACTCCAGGACCTTGAAATGCTTCTTACGAAGCCACTCCTTCGTTGCCCGGGCGGTGTGTTTGGGATCATTGTCATGCTGAAAGACCCAGCCACGTTTCATCTTCAATGCCCTTGCTGATGGAAGGAGGTTTTCACTCAAAATCTCACGATACATGGCCCCATTCATTTTTACATTACATTTTAGTCATTTAGCAGACGCTCTTAACCAGAGCGACTTACAGGAGCAATTAGGGTTAAGTGCCTTGCTCAAGGGCACATTAACGTCATTTAGCAGACGCTCTTAGCCAGAGCGACTCACAAATTGGTGCGTTCACCCTATAGCCAGTGGGATAACCACTTTACAATTTGGGGGGTTAGAAGGAATACTTTAGCCTATCCCAGGTATTCCTTAAAGAGGTGGGGTTTCAAATGTCTCCGGAAGGTGGTGAGTGACTCCGCTGTCCTGGCGTCGTGAGGGGAGCTTGTTCCACCAT
This sequence comes from Coregonus clupeaformis, assembly GCF_020615455.1. NCBI lineage: Eukaryota > Metazoa > Chordata > Actinopteri > Salmoniformes > Salmonidae > Coregonus > Coregonus clupeaformis. Next base: position 3,781,471 of record NC_059201.1, read on the forward strand.
TGGGGTGCCAGAGCAGCGAACAGTTTTGACTGGGCTGAGCGGGAGCTGTGCTTCCGCAGAGGAAGGGGAGCCAGCAGGCCAGAGGTGGATGAACGCAATGTCCTCGTTTGGGTGTAGGGACTGATCAGAGCCTGAAGGTACAGGGGTGCCGTTCCCCTCACTGCTCCAAAGGCAAGCACCATGGTCTTGTAGCGGATGCGAGCTTCAATTGGAAGCCAGTGGAGTGTGCGGAGGAGGGGGGTGACGTGAGAGAACTTGGGAAGGTTGAACACCAGACGGGCTGCGGCATTCTGGATGAGTTGTAGGGGTTTAATGGCACAGGCAGGGAGCCCAGCCAACAGCGAGTTGCAGTAGTCCAGACGGGAGATGACAAGTGCCTGGACCAGGACCTGCGCCGCTTCCTGTGTAAGGCAGGGTCGCACTCTCCGAATGTTGTAGAGCATGAACCTGCAGGAGCGGGTCACCGCCTTGATGTTGGCGGAGAACGACAGGGTGTTGTCCAGGGTCACGCCTAGGCTCTTCGCACTCTGGGAGGAGGACACAGCGGAGTTGTCTACCGTGATGGCGAGATCATGGAACGGGCAGTCCTTCCCCGGGAGGAAGAGCAGCTCCGTCTTGCCAGGGTTCAGCTTGAGGTGGTGATCCGTCATCCATACTGATATGTCTGCCAGACATGCAGAGATGCGATTCGCCACCTGGTTATCAGAAGGGGGAAAGGAGAAGATTAGTTGTGTATCGTCAGCGTAGCAATGATAGGAAAGGCCATGTGAGGATATGACAGAGCCAAGTGACTTGGTGTATAGGGAGAAAAGGAGAGGGCCCAAAACCGATCCCTGGGGGACACCAGTGGTGAGAGCACGTGGTGCGGAGACAGCTTCCCCGCCACGCCACTTGGTAGGAGCGACCGGTCAGGTAGGACGCAATCCAGGAGTGAGCCGCGCCGGAGATGCCCATTTCGGAGAGGGTGGAGAGGAGGATCTGATGGTTCACAGTATCAAAGGCAGCAGACAGGTCTAGAAGGACAAGAGCAGAGGAGAGAGAGTTAGCTTTAGCAGTGCGGAGAGTCTCTGTGACACAGAGAAGAGCAGTCTCAGTTGAATGACCAGTCCTGAAACCTGATTGGTTTGGATCAAGAAGGTCATTCTGAGAGAGATAGCACGAGAGTTGGCTAAAGACGGCACGCTCAATAGTTTTGGAAAGAAAAGAAAGAAGGGATACTGGTCTGTAGTTGTTGACATCGGAGGGATCGAGTGTTGGTTTTTTGAGAAGGGGAGTAACTCTCGCTCTCTTGAAGACGGAAGGGACATGGCCAGCGGTCAAGGATGAGTTGATCAGCGAGGTGAGGTAGGGGAGAAGGTCACCGGAGATGGTCTGGAGAAGGGAGGAGGGGATGGGGTCAAGCGGGCAGGTTGTTGGGCGGCCTGCAGTCACAAGTCGCAGGATCTTATCTGGAGAGAGAGGGAGAAAGAAGTCAAAGCATAGGGTAGGGCAGTGTGAGCAGGACCAGCAGTGTCGTTAGACTTAACAAACAAGGATCGGATGTCGTCAACCTTCTTTTCAAAGTGGTTGACGAAGTCATCCACAGAGAGAGAGGAGGGGGGAGGGAGGATTCAGGAGGGAGGAAAATGTGGCAAAGAGCTTCCTAGGGTTAGAGGCAGATGCTTGGAATTTAGAGTGGTAGAAGGTGGCCTTAGCAGCAGAAACAGATGAAGAAAATGTAGAGAGGAGGGAGTGAAAAGATGCCAGGTCGGCAGGGAATTTAGTTTTCTTCCATTTCCGCTCCGCTGCCCGGAGCTCTGTTCTGTGAGCTCGCAATGAGTCATCAAGCCACGGAGCTGGAGGGGGAGGACCGAGCCGGCCGGGAGGATAGGGGACACAGAGAGTCAAAGGATGCAGAAAGGGAGGAGAGGAGGGTTGAGGAGGCAGAATCAGGAGATTGGAGGGAGAAGGATTGAGCAGAGGGAAGAGATGATAGGATGGAAGAGGAGAGAGTAGTGGGAGAGAGAGAGCGAAGGTTGCGGCGGCGCATTACCATCTGTGTAGGGGCAGAGTGAGTAGTGTGGGAGGAGAGTGAGAGAGAAAAGGAAACAAAGTAGTGGTCGGAGACTTGGAGGGGAGTTGCAGTGAGATTAGTAGAGGAGCAGCATCTAGTGAAGATGAGGTCAAGCGTATTGCCTGCCTTGTGAGTAGGGGGGGACGGTGAGAGGGTGAGGTCAAAAGAGGAGAGGAGTGGAAAGAAGGAGGCAGAGAGAAATGAGTCAAATGTGGACATAGGGAGGTTGAAATCCCCCAAAACTGTGAGGGGTGAGCCATCCTCAGGGAAGGAACTTATCAAGGCGTCAAGCTCATTGATGAACTCTCCAAGGGAACCTGGAGGGCGATAGATGACAAGGATATTAAGCTTAAATGGGCTAGTGACTGTGACAGCATGGAATTCAAATGAGGAGATAGACAGATGGGTTAGGGGAAAAATTGAGAATGTCCACTTGGGAGAGATGAGGATTCCTGTACCACCACCCCTCTGACCAGATGCTCTCGGGTATGCGAGAACACATGGTCAGACGAGGAGAGAGCAGTAGGAGTAGCGGTGTTTTCAGTGGTGATCCATGTTTCCGTCAGCGCCAGGAAGTCGAGGGACTGGAGGTTGGCATAGGCTGGGATGAAGTCAGCTTTGTTGGCAGCAGAACGGCAGTTCCAGAGGCTGCCTGCGACCTGGAACTCCACGTGGGTGGTGCGTGCAGGGACCACCAGATTGGAGAGGCAGCAGCCACGCGGTGTGGTGCGTTTGTGTAGCCTGTGCAGAGAGGAGAGAACAGGGATAGGCAGAGGCATAGTTGACAGGCTGTAGCAAATGGCTACAAAAATGCAGAGTGAGCAAAAATGCATTCATTCTTTCCTTTACACGGATCAGTCGTCCTGGTCCCTTTGCAGAAAAACAGCCCCAAAGCATGATGTTTCCACCCCCATGCTTCACAGTAGGTATGGTGTTCTTTGGATGCAACTCAGTATTCTTTGTCCTCCAAACACGACGAGTTGAGTTTTTACCAAAAGTTCTATTTTGGTTTCATCTGACCATATGACATTCTCCCAATCCTCTTCTGGATCATCCAAATGCACTCTAGCAAACTTCAGACGGGCCTGGACATGTACTGGCTTAAGCAGGGGGACACGTCTGGCACTGCATGATTTGAGTCCCTGGCGGCGTAGTGTGTTACTGATGGTAGGCTTTGTTACTTTGGTCCCAGCTCTCTGCAGGTCATTCACTAGGTCCCCCCGTGTGGTTCTGGGATTTTTGCTCACCGTTCTTGTGATCATTTTGACCCCACGGGGTGAGATCTTGTATGGAGCCCCCAGATCGAGGGAGATTATCAGTGGTCTTGTATGTCTTCCAATTCCTAATAATTGCTCCCACAGTTGATTTCTTCAAACCAAGCTGCTTACCTATTGCAGATTCAGTCTTCCCAGCCTGGTGCAGGTCTACAATTTTGTTTCTGGTGTCCTTTGACAGCTCTTTGGTCTTGGCCATAGTGGAGTTTGGATTGTGACTGTTTGAGGTTGTGGACAGGTGTCTTTTATACTGATAACAAGTTCAAACAGGTGCCATTAATACAGGTAACGAGTGGAGGACAGAGGAGCCTCTTAAAGAAGAAGTTACAGGTCTGTGAGAGCCAGAAATCTTGCTTGTTTCTAGGCGACCAAATACTTATTTTCCACCATAATTTGCAAAAAATTCATTAAAAAATCCTACAATGTGATTTTCTGGAATTTTTTTCCTCAATTTGTCTGTCATTGTTGACGTGTACCTATGATGAAAATTACAGGCCTCTCTCATCTTTTTAAGTGGGAGAACTTGCACAATTGGTGGCTGACTAAATACTTTTTTTCCCCACTGTATATAGAATAAAAACACAATGACAAAATAACAAATGAGTCCAAGGTAACATACAAACAACATACCTTACACAGAACAAGATGGCTGCCGTTTTACAGCCCTCTAACCAATTGTACTATTATGTGTGTTTTTCCGCGTTATTTGTAATTTATTTTGTACATAATGTTTCTGCCATCGTCTCTTATAACCAAAAAGAGCTTCTGGATATCAGGACAGCGATTACTCACCTCGTATTGGACGAAGATTTTTTCTTCATCGAGGCGGCCGCGAAGGATATCCTACAGACACCCGACAAGGCCCAAATCCCCGTCATTCGCGTGAGGAAGAGACGGAGATATCGTGGACGTAGGGCTGGGTGCCTTGTAAGGATCCGACGGCGAGCGAGTAAACTGCCTCTTCCATCAATCCTATTAGCCAATCTTCAATCATTGGAGAACAAATTGGATGACCTAAGATTACGGTTATGCTACCAAAGGGACATTAGAAACTGTAATATCTTATGTTTCAACGAGTCGTGGCTGAACGACGACATGGATAACATACAGCTAGCGGGCTATACGCTACATCGGCAGGATAGAATGGCTGACTCCGGTAAGACAAGGGGTGGCGGTCTGTGTATATTTGTAAACAACAGCTGGTGCACAAAATCAAATACTAAGGAAGTCTCGAGGTTTTGCTCGCCTGAGGAAGAGTATCTTATGATAAGCTGTAGACCACACTATTTACCAAGATAGTTTTCATCTATATTTTTCATAGCTGTCTATTTACCACCACAAACCAATGCTGGCATTAAGATTGCATTGAATGAGCTGTATAAGGCCATAAATCAGCAGGAAAACGCTCATCCAGATGCAGCGCTCCTAGTGGTCGGGGACTTTAATGCAGGGAAACTTAAGTCCGTTCTACCTAATTTCTACCAGCATGTTAAATGTGCAACCAGAGGAAAAAAAACTCTAGACCACCTTTACTCCACACACAGAGACGTATACAAAGCTCTCCCTCGCCCTCCATTTGGAAAATCTGACCATAACTCTATCCTCCTGATTCCTGCTTATAAGCAAAAACGAAAGCAGGAAGCACCAGTGACTTGGTTAATAAAAAAGTGGTCAGATGACACAGATGCTAAGCTACAGGACTGTTTTGCTAGCACAGACTGGAACATGTTCCGGGATTCTTCAGATAGCATTGATGAGTACACCACATCAGTCACTGGCTTCATCAATAAGTGCATCGATGATGTCGTCCCCACAGTGACCGTACGTACATACCCCAACCAGAAGCCATGGATTACAGGAAACATCCGCACTGAGCTAAAGGGTAGAGCTGCCGCTTTCAAGGAGCGGGACTCTAACCCGGACGCTTATAAGAAATCCCGCTATGCCCTCCGATGAACCATCAAACATGCAAAGAGTCAATACAGGACTAAGATTGAATCGTACTATACTGGCTCTGACGCTCGTCGGATGTGGCAGGGCTTGAAAACTATTACAGACTACAAAGGGAAGCACAGCCGCGAGCTGCCCAGTGACACAAGACTTCCAGACGAGCTAAACCACTTCTATGCTCGCTTCGAGGCAAGCAACACTGAAGCATGCATGAGAGCACCAGCTGTTCCGGATGACTATGTGATCACGCTCTCCGTAGCCGATGTGAGTAAGACTTTTAAGCAGGTCAACATTCACAAGGCCGCAGGGCCAGACGGATTACCAGGACGTGTACTCCGAGCATGTGCTGACCAACTGGCAATTGTCTTCACTGACATTTTCAACATGTCCCTGACTGAGTCTGTAATACCAACATGTTTCAAGCAGACCACCATAGTCCCCGTGCCCAAGGACTCTAAGATAACCTGCCTAAATGACGTCTGTAGCCATGAAGTGCTTCGAAAGGCTGGTCATGGCTCACATCAACAGCATTATCCCAAAAACCCTAGACCCACTCCAATTTGCATACCGCCCCAACAGATCCACAGATGATGCAATCTCTATTGCACTCCACACTGCCCTTTCCCACCTGGACAAGAGGAACACCTACGTGAGAATGCTATTCATTGACTACAGCTCAGCATTCAACAACATAGTGCTCTCAAAGCTCATCACTAAGCTAAGGATCCTGGGACTAAACACCTCCCTCTGCAACTGCATTCTGGACTTCCTGACAGGCCGCCCCCAAGTGGTAAGGGTACGTAACAATACATCTGCCACACTGATCCTCAACACGGGGGCCCCTCAGGGGTGCGTGCTCAGTCCCCTCCTGTACTCCCTGTTCACCCATGACTGCATTGCCAGGCACGACTCCAACACCATCATTAAGTTTGCCGACGACACAACAGTGGTAGGCCTGATCACCGACAACGATGAGACAGCCTATAGGGAGGAGGTCAGAGACCTGGCCGTGTGGTGCCAGGACAACAACCTCTCCCTCAACGTGACCAAGACAAAGGAGATGATTGTGGACTACAGGAAAAAAAAGAGGACTGAGCACGCCCCCATTCTCATCGACGGGGCTGTAGTGGAACAGGTTGAGAGCTTCAAGTTCCTTGGTGTCCACATCACCAACGAACTATCATGGTCCAAACACACCAAGACAGTCGTGAAGAGGGCACAACAAAGCCTATTCCCCCTCAGGAGACTGAAAAGATTTGGCATGGGTCCTCAGATCCTCAAAAAAGTCTACAACTGCACCATCGAGAGCATCCTGACTGGTTGCATCACCGCCTGGTATGGCAACTGCTTGACCTCCGACCGCAAGGCACTACAGAGGGTAGTGCATATGGCCCAGTACATCACTGGGGCCAAGCTTCCTGCCATCCAGGACCTCTATACCAGGCGGTGTCAGAGGAAAGCCCTCAAAATTGCCAGAGAGTCCAGCCACCCTAGTCATAGACTGTTCTCTCTGCTACCGCACGGCAAGCGGTACCGGAGTGCCAAGTCTAGGTCCAAAAGACTTCTCAACAGCTTCTACCCCCAAGCCATAAGACTCCTGAACAGCTAATCATGGCTACCCAGACTATTTGCACTGCCCCCCCACCCCATCTTTTTACGCTGCTGCTACTCTGTTAATTATTTATGCATAGTCACTTTAACTCTGCCCACATGTACATATTACTTCAACTACCTCAACTAGCCGGTGCCCCCGCACATTGACTCTGCACCGGCTACCCCCTGTATATATAGCCTCCCTACTGTTATTTTATTTTACTTCTGCTCTTTTTTTCTCAACACTTTTTTTGTTGTTGTTTAATTTTTACTTTTTTGTAAAAAATAAATGCACTGTTGGTTAAGGGCTGTAAGTAATCATTCCACTGTAATGTCTGCACCTGTTGTATTCGCCGCATGTGGCCAATAAAATTTGATTTGATTTGATTTGAACTAGTGCCAAATGGCTGCCTAAGTAGGGTCCCCAATCAGAGACAACGAGCCACAGCTGCCTCTGATTGGGAACCACACCGGCCAACATAGAAATAGACATACTAGATATTCACCATAGAAATAAACACAACACGAAATATACACACCCTGACTCAACAAATAAACATCCCCTGAGTCAGGGCGTGACAATTTAACTAGCTTGCAATGGCCAAGTTCATGTTTCTAGCTGGCTAGCTACCTAGCTAATGTTAGCAGGACATCTAAAGTTAGCAAGCAAGCTAGCTAGCCAAGTAAGTTAACGTTAGGCTAGATAGCTAATTAGCGTTATTGGCGTCGTTGACGTTAACGTTAACGTTGCACAAGTAAAACTACTCACAAACGAAGGAAAGCAGTAATGTTATATGCTTGAGCAAACAAACTTTGCATTCCAATCTTGTGCATGAACAGATGAGAAAACTACAAATGAGACATTTTTTCAAATGCGTTGGTTTGAAAAATACAAAAACTAGCTAGCTAGCTATTGAGGTCTACTGTCTCCCGCGAATGATCCACAGTCTTGTCTCTCCACCTTTGGCGCTTTGTACACCAACATTTTAATCCGAACTTGTCAAGAACAGCTCAAAGTCCCCCAGATAGGGGACTTAACTTCTCCACCAATTTATCTTACAACAGCTAATAATAAAGCACTGTCACCAGTGTGATGAAGTGTTCATAGACTGGGAATGGGGATAGCTGGTGACTGTAAAGAAGGAGCTGTACGGAAACCATATTAGGAACATCACTATTCTGCCTCCTCAGACCTCACCCCTCACTTTTCAAGAATCAACCCTGAACTAGTCAAGCGTCACCCTGATGATGTTCCTAACATGGGTTCCTAACATGGATTCATAACTGATGATGGTGACATATCTCACAACAGTCAGTATGCACTGTCACTGCCCTGATGAAGTAGTCATATACTGGACTAGCTGAGGATGATGTTATCTCCTGCTCTATGGTGGCTGTTACAGTGAGGGAAAAAAGTATTTGATCCCCTGCTGATTTTGTACGTTTTCCCACTGACAAAGACATGATCAGTCTATAATTTTAATGGTGGGTTTATTTGAACAGTGAGAGACAGAATAACAACAACACAATCCAGAAAAACACATGTCAGAAATGTTATAAATTGATTTGCATTTTAATGAGGGAAATAAGTAGAGCACGGCGCTTGTAACGCCAAGGTAGTGGGTTCGATCCCCGGGACCACCCATACACAAAAATGTATGCACGCATGACTGTAAGTCGCTTTGGATAAAAGCGTCTGCTAAATGGCTTATTATTATTATTATTATTATTATTATTATTATTATTATTATTATTATTATTATTAAGTATTTGACCCCCTCTCAATCAGAAAGATTTCTGGCTCCCAGGTGTCTTTTATACAGGTAACGAGCTGAGATTAGGAGCACACTCTAAAAGGGAGTGCTCCTAATCTCAGTTTGTTACCTGTATAAAAGACACTGTCCACAGAAGCAATCAATCAATCAGATTCCAATCTCTCCACCATGGCCAAGACCAAAGAGCTCTCCAAGGATGTCAGGGACAAGATTGTAGACCTACACAAGGCTGGAATGGGCTACAAGACCATCACCAAGCAGCTTGGTGAAAAGGTGACAACAGTTGGTGCGATTATTCGCAAATGGAAGAAACACAAAAGAACTGTCAATCTCCCTCGGCCTGGGGCTCCATGCAAGATCTCACCTCGTGGAGTTGCAATGATCATGAGAACGGTGAGGAATCAGCCCAGAACTACACGGGAGGATCTTGTCAATGATCTCAATGCACCTGGGACCATAGTCACCAAGAAAACAATTGGTAACACACTACGCCGTGAATGACTGAAATCCTGCAGCGCCCGCAAGGTCCCCCTGCTCAAGAAAGCACATATTCAGGGCCGTCTGAAGTTTGCCAATGAACATCTGAATGATTCAGAGGAGAACTGGGTGAAAGTGTTGTGGTCAGATGAGACCAAAATCGAGCTCTTTGGCATCAACTCAACTCACCGTGTTTGGAGGAGGAGGAATGCTGCCGATGACCCCAAGAACACCATCCTCACCGTCAAACATGGAGGTGGAAACATTATGCTTTGGGGGTGTTTTTCTGCTAAGGGGACAGGACAACTTCACCGCATCAAAGGGACGATGGACGGGGCCATGTACCGTCAAATCTTGGGTGAGAACCTCCTTCCCTCAGCCAGGGCATTGAAAATGGGTCGTGGTTGGGTATTCCAGCATGACAATGACCCAAAACACACGGCCAAGGCAACTAAGAAGTGGCTCAAGAAGAAGCACATTAAGGTCCTGGAGTGGCCTAGCCAGTCTCCAGACCTTAATCCCATAGAAAATCTGTGGAGGGAGCTGAAGGTTCGAGGTGCCAAACGTTAGCCTTGAAACCTTAATGACTTGGAGAAGATCTGCAAAGAGGAATGGAACAAAATCCCTCCTGAGATGTGTGCAAACCTGGTGGCCAACTACAAGAAACGTCTGACCTCTATGATTGCCAACAAGGGTTTTGCCACCAAGTACTAAGTCATGTTTTGCAGAGGGGTCAAATACTTATTTCCCTCATTAAAATGCAAATCAATTTTTAAATGTTTGACATTTTTTTGTTGTTATTCTGTCTCTCACTGTTCAAATAAACCTACCATTAAAATTATAGACTGATCATGTCTTTGTCGGTGGGCAAACGTACAAAATCAGCAGGGGATCAAGTACTTTTACCCCCACTGTATCTACCGCTCTATGGTGACTGTTATCTACTGCTCTATGGTGACTGTTATCTACTGCTCTATGGTGACTATGATATCTACTGCTCTATGGTGACTGTTATCTACTGCTCTATGGTGACTGTTATCTACTGATCTATGGTGACTGTTATCTACTGCTCTATGGTGACTGTTATCTACTGCTCTATGGTGACTGTTATCTACTGCTCTATGGTGACTTTTATCTACTGCTCTATGGTGACTGTTATCTACTGCTCTATGGTGACTGTTATCTACTGATCTATGGTGACTGTTATCTACTGCTCTATGGTGACTGTTATCTACTGCTCTATGGTGACTGTTATCTACTGCTCTATGGTGACTATGATATCTACTGCTCTATGGTGACTGTTATCTACTGCTCTATGGTGACTGTTATCTACTGCTCTATGGTGACTGTTATCTAATTATCTATGGTGACTGTTATCTAATTATCTATGGTGACTGTTATCTACTGCTCTATGGTGACTATGATATCTACTGCTCTATGGTGACTATGTTATCTACTGCTCTATGGTGACTGTTATCTACTGCTCTATGGTGACTGTTATCTAATTATCTATGGTGACTGTTATCTACTGCTCTATGGTGACTGTTATCTACTGCTCTATGGTGACTGTTATCTACTGTTCTATGGTGACTATGTTATCTACTGATCTATGGTGACTGTTATCTACTGCTCTATGGTGACTGTTATCTAATTATCTATGGTGACTGTTATCTACTGCTCTATGGTGACTGTTATCTACTGCTCTATGGTGACTGTTATCTACTGCTCTATGGTGACTGTTATCTACTGTTCTATGGTGACTATGTTATCTACTGCTCTATGGTGACTATGTTATCTACTGCTCTATGGTGACTGTTATCTATTGATCTATGGTGACTGTTGTCTAATGCTCTATGGTGACTGTTATCTACTGCTCTATGGTGACTATGTTATCTACTGATCTATGGTGACTGTTATCTACTGCTCTATGGTGACTGTTATCTAATTATCTATGGTGACTTTTATCTACTCCTCTATGGTGACTGTTATCTACTGCTCTATGGTGACTGTTATCTACTGCTCTATGGTGACTGTTATCTACTGTTCTATGGTGACTATGTTATCTACTGCTCTATGGTGACTTTTCTACTGCTCTATGGTGACTGTTATCTATTGATCTATGGTGTCTTATCTAATGATCTATGGTGACTATGATATCTACTTCTATAGCAGGATTAGGAGCAATGATGTATGAAAAATGAATGGTGGAAAACGATTTGAACTATTTTCTTGTTTGACTGCTAGGTTTTATGGGAAGTATGACTCATAATGTGGCACTCTATAAAGGAGGAGCTGATGTATAATGTAACACCACAGTTCTCCTGAGGTCCAGCTCTCTCCAGGCGGATGAAATATGATAACTAGCACACCGAGGCCAGGTATTGTAATGGACGGCATTAAGCTGTACAGTAGCATGCCATGAGGTTCACATACAGTGCCTTCAGAAAGTATTCATACCCCTTGACTTAGTCCAAATTCTGTTGTGTTACAGCCTGAATTCAAAATGGATGAATTCTCTCACCATCTACACACAATACCCCATAATGGGAAACTGAAAACATGGTTTTAGACATTTTTTGCAAATATTTAGAAAATGAAATACAGAAATAACTCATTTATATAAGAATTCAAACCCCCTGAGTCAATACATGTTAGAATCACATTTGGCAGCGATTACAGCTGTGAGTCTTTCTGGGTAAGACTAAGAGCTGGATTGTACATTATTTGCCCATTTATTCTTTTACAAATTCTTCAAGCTCTGTCAAATTGGACTGAACCAGGTTTTCCTCTCGGATTTGTCCTGTGCTTAGCTCCATTCTGTGTCTTTTTTTATCCTGAAAAACTCCCCAGTCCATAACGATGACAAGCATACCAATAACATGATGCAGCAGCACTATGCTTGAAAATATAGAGCGTGGTACTCAGTAATGTGTTGTATTGGATTTGCCCCAAACATAACACTTTGTATTCACGTTAAAAAGTGAATTGCTTTGCCAAATTTTTTGCATTATTACTTTAGTGCCTTGTTGCAAACAGGATGCATGATTTGGAATATTTTGTATTCTGTACAGTCTTCCTTCTTTTCACTGTCATTTAGGTTAGTATTGTGGAGTAACTACAATGTTGTTGATCCATCCTCAGTTTTCTCCTATCACAGCCATTACATTCTGTAACTGTTTTAAAGTCGCCTTTGGCCTCATGGTGAAATCCCTGAGCGGTTTCATTCCTCTCCGGCAAGGTTGCTTGTATCTTTGTAGTGACTAGGTGTATTGATACACCATCCAAAGTATAATTAATAACTTCACCATGCTCAAAAGGATAGTCAATGTCTGCTTTTTACATTTTTACTAATCTACCAATAGGAGCCCTTCTTTGCGAAGCATTGGAATACCTCCCTCGTCTTTGTCGTTGAATCGGTGGTTGAAATTCACTGCTTGGCTGAGGTACCTTACAGATCATTGTATGTGTGGGGTACAGAGACTAGGTAGTCATTCAAAAATCATGTTAATCACTATTATTGCACACAGAGTGAGTCCATGCAATTTATTATGTGACTTATTAAGCACATTTTAAATCCTGAATTGACAGTATTTAGGCTTGCCATAACAAAGGGGTTGAATACTTATTGACTCAAGACATTTCAGCTTTTCATGTTTTATTAATTTGTAAAAATTTCGAAAAACATAATTCCACTTTGACATTATGGGGTATTGTGTGTAGGCCAGCGACAAAAAAATCTAAATGTGATAAATTTTAAATTCAGCCTGTAACACAACAAAATGTGGAAAAAGTCAAGGGGTGTGAATACTTTCTGAAGGCACTGTATTGTTATAAAATTGGTTGTTTGGATCCTGGATGCTGATTGGTTGATATGCAGGAGTTGTGAGACAACAATTCCCGTAAATTACGATGAAGTGCTAACCTCATAATTCCACAAGTCCCGCAGCCCAGGCAGGAAATTCATAAACTTCATCTCCCTCAGGAAAAAAAACATTGACACATATTTTTTTCCATGCTACTATTTTGTTTGCATCAGTTGGGGGTTGTAACAATAATTTCCGCAACAATGTATAATTTTACAAATGTAATATCGCCCCTGCCAGTAGGCTAAGAATGAACGTAAAACTAATAATTCACCATGGAAACCGTAAACAGAATTCCATTCATCCATCAACCAGCGCAGTGTGGACTATGCCTATTAGATATTTATTAAATCATTATTTATTGAAGTTCTTATGTCTCTCATCATCATTGAATCTCATCAATGCATTTCGAATTTCAATTAAAAACGCGTCACAGTGTTTAGATGGTAGACACCAGAACATGTTTATTGGCTGAAACCCTTTTTAAACACATGAGGGTGTTGTTTTAACACTGTAGGCTGTAAAGCCGTATTTGCATATTTCCCAGCTTGCCTTTCGAGTGAATGTGCGAGATAGCCACCCATGACTGTGTTTGTTAGTGGTTGTTGGATTCAATAACTTCTAGTCCTGAAACCTTCAGCAAGTGACTGCCTAGGTGAATATGTTTTAAATCAAAGTAAACCCTTTATGACCACATATTATAAATGTCATAAGGCCTAGTTATGCTGACAAACAACAAGACTACCTGAACCAACTAAACTGGAACAACCAGGTAGGTAGCCTAGCGGTTAAGAGTGTTGGGCCAGTAACTGAATAATCTGCCGTTCTGCCCTTGAGCAAGGCAGTTAACCCCAAACAACAACTGCTCCCTGGGCACCGTGGACGCCGACTAAGGCAGCCCCCCCCCGCACCTCTCTGATTCAGAGGGGTTGGTTAAATGCGGAAAACACATTTCGTTTGAATGCATTCAGATGTGGAACTGACTAGGTAATCCCTTCCATACTGACAGGAGAAAGCTGACTATCATGTTTAATCTTGCATTCTAAACGCCTGGGAGGAGGAAGAGGGCTTGGGGCTAGGGATAGGAGAGGGCAGAAGGCCTGAGCTTGGGACAAGGGATGGGTCTGGGAGAGTGAAAGCTTTCAATGTGTTAACACCTAATAATTATCTGGTTGCTTTCTTTCTCTCTCACACTAGCTAGGTTTCCATCCAATTGGCGACAGATTTTTATGCGAATATTCTCAAATCCGCGTTTAAAAAAAGATGCACATTTTCACACCATAAATGTTTCCATCAAAATGACTTGTTGCGGATAAAAGGATGTGCGTGACATGTACATAAAAATAACTTTTGCGGTTAAATTCGCATGTACAGAATAAAAATACAAGTTAGATGGTCCTATGTAGCTCAGTTGGTAGAGCATGGCGCTTGCTACGCCAGGATAGTGGGTTTGATTCCCGGACCACCCATACTTAAAATGTAACTCTCTTTGGATATTATCATCTGCTAAATGGTATATATTATTACATTAAATGGGTTTCCATCACATTTTCAACTCTACCGATCGTTTTGTCACAAAAATGTTGCGTTATATAGCAAATGTGCCCACTTTGGTCTTTGCAAGTGCGGTCTAGCGAACAGTTCGGAGATACAGTGCGGGTAGCCTAGTCTACATGATGAGATTATTATGGATAAGAGTGAAATTATTATTTTTTGTCAAACAGCAGCCAAGCATCGATCATCATGTCACCAGAATAAGACCCTGGATATTTATTGGAAAGGAGCATCAAGCTCATCTTCAAGAAGCTCACCTCCCCCACCCCCCCCATAAAAAAAAAAAAAAAAAAAAAAGAAATAGGGTGGTTATCCCACTGGCTATCCTAAGTTGAATGCACCAATTTGTAAGTCGCTCTGGATAAGAGCGTCTGCTAAATGACTTAAATGTAAATGTACTTTCACCACCCTGTGAAGTTCATCATGACTTATTTAATCTGTAGCCTAAACTACATGCTTTCCCGAGTCGAAGTGAGAGGACCACACAACATACAGTATCATTGAGTGATTCAAAGTTTACCTCGATATGATGGTTATAATATCGATACTTGCGAATAAAGGCGTTTTCCACCTTAATTTCTCGCATAATTAATCGTACAGACCAAAAAGATCCAACCTGTCGTTAACTATGAAATGTTCTGTTTTCAAACCTGATTACTGTCTCACATCTCAAATGATTTTTCCACAGTCACACATTTCTAATTTGGAACCAATCTTCTGCTTTTCATTCTGATGACTGCCCCCACTACGTTCCCTGCTCTGGCATTTGATTATAATCCTAATTTGAGGAGAAAAAGTATTAAAGTTTTGAAAACATTTAGTTGATAATTTGCAGTTGCTAAATTGTCATCAAAATCTACTCGCACTGCTCTTTATTCGAAGAGAAAAAGTGGCGTTACATGAATGATTGTTAGTCATGGCCCAATGTAAGATAAATCAACACATTGTGAAATATGTTATAAAGGCATATAAATGTTGTTAGTTTTTTTTGCTCTGCAGGCTCTCTCTTCTCATCGTCATTCACGTTTTTAGAAGAACAACAACAGAAGGAAGAAATATTGCCACAAAACGAATGAGCCCGTAAAAAACATAACCCTAGGCACTTACTTCAACTCTAGGGTTTGCATCCCAAATGGCACCCTATTCCCTACATAGTGCCCTATTCCCTATGGGCCCTGGTCAAAAGTAGTGCACTAAATAGGGAATAGGGTGCCATTTAGGATGCAAATAAGATCTTGTTTATTTTCCTCCCCTCACCAACCCAATTGTAAAACATATTGATCATTTTCTGCAGTGAGTTTCTGTTCTTACTCTTTATTGGGCCCATATATCTAAATGAATAAATACCACTCCCTACATCACCAGGGCTCAGTGTCCTGTAAACACAAAATAATCAATATTTATTTGACTTTCTCTCCTGTTTAATATTTACCTCTCTGCCGTCATCACGTTGTATGAATCCTCTACAGATCTCATGTCTCCTCAATCAAAAGGTAAAAATTTACAAAGGAGTAAAACATTTGTATTGAAATATGCCAAGCTCTATTTCTATATAGTGCTTTCAGAAAGTATTCATATCCCTTGACTTATTCCACATTTTGTTGTGTTACAGCCTGAATTTAACATGGATTAAATTGATATTTTTGTCACTGGCTACACACAGTATCCCATAATGACAAAGTGGAATTCTGTTTTTAAAAATTTGTACAAATTAATAACAAATGAAAAGCTGAAATGTCTTGAGTCAATATGTATTCAACCCCTTTGTTATGGCAAGACTAAGTAAGTTCAGGAGTAAAAATGTTCTTAACAAGTCACATAATAAGTTGCAATAATAGTGTTTGAGTACCTCTGTCAAGCAGTGAATTTCAAACACAGATTCAACCACAAAGACCGGGGAGGTTTTCCAATGCTTCACAAAGAAGGGCACCTATTGGTAGATGGGTACATTTAAAAAAATTAAAAACAGACATTGAATATCCCTTTGAGCATGGTGAAGTTATTATTTACACTTTGGATGGTGTATCAATACACCCAGTCACTACAAAAATACAGGCGTCCTTATTCTAAAACTTGCATCCAGTTCTGCAACAAGACACTAAAGTAATACTGCAAAAAATGTGGAAAAGCAATTCACTTTTTGTCCTGAATACAAGGTGTTACGTTTGGGGCAAATCCAATACAACACATTACTAAGTACAATGCTCCATATTTTCAAGCATAGTGCTGCTGCATCATGTTCTGGGTATGCTTGTAATTGTTAAGGACTGGGGAGTTTTTCAGGATAAAAAAAAAGAAACAGAATGGAGCTAAGCACAGGACAAATCCTAGAGGAAAACCTGGTTCAGTCTGCTTTCCACCAGACACTGGGAGATGAATTCACCTTTCAGCAGGACAATAACCTAAAACACAAGGCCAAATCTGCAATGGAGTTTTGCTTACCAAGAAGACAGTGAATGTTCCTGAGTAGCCGAGTTTGACTTAAATATGCTTGAAGATCTATGGCAAGACTTGAAAGTGGTTGTCTAGCAATGATCAACAACCAATTTGACAAGGCTTGAAAAATGCTGAAAGGAATAATGGGCAGATGTTGTATAATCCATTTGTGCAAAGCTCTTAGAGACTCCCAGCTGTAATCGCTGCCTAAGGTGATTCTAACATGTATTGACTCAGGGATGTAAATACTTACGTAAGTGAGATATTTCTCTATTTCATTTTCACTCAATGTTCAATAATGTCTAAACATGTTTTCACTTTGTCATTATGAGGTATTGTGTGTAGATGGGTAAGAAAAAACATATATTTAATCCATTTTTAATTCAGGCCGTAACACAACGAAATGTGGAGTAAGTCAAGGAGTATAACTACTTTCTGAACGCACTTTAGGTGTATCATCTGTAAAAGGCCTTAGTTGTTTTGGGGAAATGTTGGTAGATATTGGTACATGTTGGCACATGTTGGGACATGTTGGGACATGTTGGCACATGTTGGGACATGTTCATAGAGATTTTTGTTATCTGCCTCGAAGGACCACTTCAAGAAAGTTCTCTCTCGATACCTCAGGAACTACAAAAACCCTGTGTCTTGGAGCAAATACCCAGTCTCAGTCTCACACATTTCCAGTGAATGCGGTTTCTTCTCAAGGCTGTAATTATCCAAGTTATTTAGGGACATGCCAGCAGTGAGTCAGAGAACATTAACACATCAGGACTAAATAGGGGTTAGGAGAAGACACCGCTAAAAGAGGTTTAAAGGGTACTATTAATTGGAGAGTGTACATGGCCCATGTATAATGTGACAGTTTTAAGTGTACTGTAGCCGATAACATCATGCAGTTACTGCAACACTGTATTTGTCTCTCTAGTGAAAGCTGGAGCAGGGGATTCACTGCGCAAGACAATTAATCAATGACAATTAACCCTACAGTCAGTATTACATTATTGAACGATGACAATAACCCAACTGCCACTATTACATTATCAAATATATATGAACCACATACAGTTCTGGAGATGATATTAATTCTAGAACATCACAATAGATGTTCTGATTAACCGTTAACGTTACACTTTGGCCATTGGGTTTGCTACTAACACAAAGCAACAGCTCTTTCTCTGTACACTGGAATAAAGACATATTGAGATGGTCCATTCCTCTCTGTATACTAGGGGGTGGTGCTGTGGTGTCTGTCTTGGCGGTGTCATGATTTAACTGGATTTGAACCCAAATGAAGACAACTACACCAAGCCAGAGAAGGTTTAACAGGTTTATTTACAATGTTCAATTAGTCCAGGTTTCCAATAATAGGGGAAGAGCAAGTCCAGGTTACAGGGAGGGTAACAGATCCAGGTCAGGGCAGGTGTGGTACCGTAATGTCCTAGTGTCCGTGGTGAGTCCAAAAGGGAGGTCCGGTAGTGGAAAGCAGGATGGTGGTGGCAGGAGTGAAGCGGAGGCAAGGAGTCAGGTTCCAATAATCTGTGGCACAGGAGAAAAGTAAATAGAACAGGCCAAAAACACAAAGAGCGAAAACAAACAGGTTGAGTCGGCAGCGAGACTAACATGGTCGTCTTGACTATGATCTGACGATGAGTGGTAAGTTTGACCGGGTCTTAAAGGCTGAGGTGATTATGGTGAATGAGCTGCAGCTGGAACCCTGACTCCCGCACACCAGACTTCACTCCTGCAATCAAGGACAGACAGAGGGGAGGGGGAGAGCAGAGAGAGAGCTACCTAGCAGCAGTAGGCCTAACAGGGGGGTGCTGTGGTGTCTGTCTTGATGGGGTTTTATCCCTCTCTATGCCAGATCCATGTAGAGCGGATTCAATCTGACTGACCCTTGTGTTTGCAACAATCCTGCTGTCTTGTACACAACATTGATTAAATGCCAGCAAGATAAACAAGGTTAAACTGACTTCAAACGGCCTTGACCAGGAATGTGGTACTTCCATTTAACGGTTTAACGGCAGCCTTTGGAAAGTCTTGCAGACATGGATATATATATTTTTATTTTTTTATGGGCGAACTTTTTATTAATTATTTACGACTGTATAAAACAAAACTTGTAAACCCTTTACAACTTAACACTTAAAGTGTTATCAGTCTGACCTAGACATGACATTTATTGGTTTATGAAAATTAAAGTGGAACTGACAGCGTTTTAGCTACTTTGCAGATATGTAACAGACAATCATAATATCAGTCAAAAAATATTGAATTCCCAGTTTATGTTACAAAACCAACTTTATACGAGGTTTAAAAAATAGGTTCTATTTGACTCAACGTTCCATGGCGTACAGCAAGTCATTGTTGTCAGAATAGATGGATGCAGTTCAATGCATGATTCATATAATTCACCAATACATTTCTTGTTTGTCCTAAAAAATATGCTATCAGGTTATAAATCACAGCTGGCCTGGTATGTTTTTTGCTGCCTGCATTCGAGATGTACTGTTTCAGTTTCAATGACTCAAAATGTTGGACCAAAAACGGACAAATGTAACTAAGGCTGGGAATGTCAATACAATCAAACGAGCAAGGGCAATGATCACAAGTCAGTCATAACGTGGCTAATAGGCTAGCGTATCTATTTACGTAGCAAGCTAAAAACACGTAGCCTAATGTTAGCTAGATAGCTAGCTAGCTGTTAGGAGGTTCTCATGTCATTGGAGGAGTGAGTGACTGACTGACTTTTTCCCCTCATATTATTTTTCGGTAGCTACACATGAGAGATTAATTTGTGAACGCGCAACACCCGCTGAATATGACCGGTGTCAGTAAATGTAGGCAAAAAAAGTAATAGTTAGTCACAAACGCTCTAGATAACATGTAAACAGTCTAACCACCTCTGCTAGGGTGAGTAAAATGGTCAGAGTGAGGTGTTCTCTCATTTGTGTCTGGAAGTAGCTAGCCAACGTTAGCAGTTAGCTGGGGTGCTTGGTTGTATTGGCAGGCAAGCTGCAGATGGACGAGCAGGCTACTTACTATTCCCCATCGTTTATCAGTGCAATTTTGACGGCCAACAAGCTGAAAAAGTTTGAGAGGGTTTATCTAATGTTCCTTCGTTAGATTTTAGCTCATCTTGCTCTGGCTAGCATTAGTTGTTGCTCTTGTAGTTGTTGATGTGCATATAGGGAAAGCACACCTTTTTATGGTTGTTTGATCAATAGGACTGCAAAGTTTCCCCCCAAAACTGTCATATTCTTCCTGGGGGTGTATATGAACACATTTTAATAAGATTTCATGTTGCTAAAATACTTTCAGTTCCACCTTAATGCCTTCTTAATGTAAAGTGTGTTTTAGTGCATAGTTACTTACTGTAGTGTGTTGTACAGTGCCTTGCAAAAGTATTCATCCCTCTTGATGTTTTTCCTATTTTGTTGCATTACAACCTGTAATTTAAATTGATTTTTATTTGGATTTCATGAAATGGACATACACAAAATAGTCCAAATTGGTGAAGTGAAATGAAAAAAATTACCTGTTTCAAACAATTCTAAAAAATAAATAACGGAAAAGTGGTGCGTGCATATGTATTCACCCCCTTTGCTATGAAGCCCCTAAATGAGATAGAATTAGTTAGATTGTACACAGGTTGACTTTATTTAAGTGTCACATGATCTCAGTATATACAGTGGGGGAAAAAAGTATTTAGTCAGCCACCAATTGTGCAAGTTCTCCCACTTAAAAAGATGAGAGAGGCCTGTAATTTTCATCATAGGTACACGTCAACTATGACAGACAAAATGAGAAAAAAAATCCAGAAAATCACATTGTAGGATTTTTAATGAATTTATTTGCAAATTATGGTGGAAAATAAGTATTTGGTCAATAACAAAAGTTTCTCAATACTTTGTTATATACCCTTTGTTGGCAATGACACAGGTCAAACGTTTTCTGTAAGTCTTCACAAGGTTTTCACACACTGTTGCCATATTACAAACCACTCTGCTTTACTCTTTATTTTCATAATTTGTTTTTAACAAAACTTTGTTTCTTTTCACTCTCAAACCCACATCCTTCCATGCATTCACTGTAACAGTTTAAGTTCCAATTGCTTTGGTCTAGGGCGGCAGGTAGCGTAGTGGGTAAGAGCATTGTGCCAGTAACCGAAAGGTTGCTGGTTCTAATCCCTGAGCTGACTAGGTGAAAAATCTGTCGATGTGCCCTTAAGCAAGGCACTTAACCCTAATTGCTCTGGATAAGAGCGTCTGCTAAATGACGTAAATGTAATGTATTTTGGCCCATTCCTCCATGCAGATCTCCGCTAGAGCAGTGATGTTTTGGGGCTGTCGCTGGGCAACACAGACTTTCAACTCCCTTCAAAGATTTTCTATGGGGTTGAGATCTGGAGACTGGCTAGGCCACTCCAGGACCTTGAAATGCTTCTTACGAAGCCACTCCTTCGTTGCCCGGGCGGTGTGTTTGGGATCATTGTCATGCTGAAAGACCCAGCCACGTTTCATCTTCAATGCCCTTGCTGATGGAAGGAGGTTTTCAATCAAAATCTCACGATACATGGCCCCTTTCATTCTTTCCTTTACACGGATCAGTCGTCCTGGACCCTTTGCAGAAAAACAGCCCCAAAGCATGATGTTTCCACCCCCATGCTTCACAGTAGGTATGGTGTTCTTTGGATGCAACTCAGCATTCTTTGTCCTCCAAACACGACGAGTTGAGTTTTTACCAAAAAATTACATTTTGGTTTCTTCTGACCATATGACATTCTCCCAATCCTCTTCTGGATCATCTAAATCCACTCTAGCAAATTTCAGACGGGCCTGGACATGTACTGGCTTAAGCAGGGGGACACGTCTGGCACTGCAGGATTTGAGTCCCTGGCGGCGTCGTGTGTTACTGATGGTAGGCTTTGTTACTTTTGTCCCAGCTCTCTGCAGGTCATTCACTAGGTCCCCCCGTGTGGTTCTGGGATTTTTGCTCACCGTTCTTGTGATTATTTTGACCCCACGGTGTGAGATCTTGCGTGGAGCCCCAGATCGAGGGAGATTATCAGTGGTCTTGTATGTCTTCCATTTCCTATTAATTGCTCCCACAGTTGATTTCTTCAAACCGAGCTGCTTACCTATTGCAGATTCAGTCTTCCCAGCCTGGTGCAGGTCTACAATTTTGTTTCTGGTGTCCTTTGACAGCTCTTTGGTCTTGGCCATAGTGGAGTTTGGAGTGTGACTGTTTGAGGTTGTGGACAGGTGTCTTTTATACTGATAACAAGTTCAAACAGGTGCCATTAATACAGGTAACAAGTGGAGGACAGAGGAGCCTCTTAAAGAAGAAGTTACAGGTCTGTGAGAGACAGAATTCTTGCTTGTTTGTAGGTGACCAAATACTTATTTTCCACCATAATTTGCAAATAAATTCATAAAAAATCCTACAATGTGATTTTCTGGATTTTGTTTTCTCAATTTGTCTGTCATAGTTGACGTGTACCTATGATGAAAATTACAGGCCTCTCTCATCTTTTTAAGTGGGAGAACATGCACAATTGGTGGCTGACTAAATGCTTTTTTTCCCCACTGTATATAGGGCCTCCTGTAGCTCAGTTGGTAGAGCAGGCGCTTGCAATGCCAGGGTTGTGGGTTCGACTCCCAAGGGGGGCCAGCATGAAAAATGAATGCACTCACTAACTGTAAGTCGCTCTGGATAAGAGCGTCTGCTAAAATGTAAAAATATATACGGTACTCCCATTTATTTTTTCAGCCGGTACCGGCGGACCTTCAGACGAGTCTTGGGAGGCCCGTGGGCGTCCTAGAGCAAAACAACTGACGTGTACGTGTTCGTGAGAGTCTCACCTTTCCAGGCCAACCCATTGGGATGCTACAGACGATTTTGTTAGAAGACCGACTTTTGGGATGCCTCATGGTCTGACAAACACCTCTCTAGCTCTGTCACCTTTCACCGCAGATGCGGAAGTGCGACACTGGCGGATGCGGTGGATTGAGACGCATCCAATGCGAAACAAAACTATATCTCTAGCTTAAACTCATGGATTTTTTATTATTATGCTAATTACATCAAGCTTAGGGGGTTAATAAGGGAATTGGTTGCCGGTGTGCTCGGAGCATAGAGATGTACAGAGGTCTGTATTGCCTAAAAGCCTATATTAACAATGGCAGCGCCATTGAAGACTGATACGTTGCGATCTCTACATATCTCTATTGCCCAGAGGTGCCTGTCGTTAAAGTTAACCAAAAAATGCAAATAAAGGGACAGTTCCCTAAAATGTATAAGAAAAATGAGAGGCTTTTCTACAAATAGGGAATAGGGTAGCATTTAGGTAGTGTGCTAACAGGGAATCATTTGGGACGCATCCATAGTCTCTAAAACGTTAACTCCAGTGACTGCTGAGCAGAGGAGGAGGCGTCTGTCGTTGTGCTTTAGACAGCACTGGGATCAATGATACAGATTTAATCTCCTCAGTCTCCGTGTTCTTCTCGGCCACATCAGTGTCTCCGGCGGAATCAGACACCCAAGGGGACTCCGCACTGGTTTCACCAATCCTCTTTCCCCAACATAACACACCCGGGAATAGCCAACCCCTCTTCAGGCGTCTCACAGTGGAAAGGGGGATGCCTTTAGCCACTTTAACCATATCACACAGCTGAGAAGGGGGGGTGGATCCCCCTGTGCCTCAATCCCTAAAATCCTTTGTCGGTAGCCCTCTACCTGTGAACTCAATTTTGGGGGTACTAATGCAATGTGCTGACAAGGTTCCGTAACACAATATAGTGTGAAATCGTCCCCTAAGGGACTGCACAAAAATAATACAATGAGGTGTGCAGCTGGGGGCTGAGGCAAGGGGTGATTACGGTGGAATGTTGTTTTCAACCCCTGAAATATAAGGACATCACAAAAGAGAATGGTTTATGTCTAGCGCTGGCGTGAATGTGTGTGATTCGGTGGTTTGTCTTATTTAAGTTAAATAGATAACCAGTGTAGGCTTGTGGCCAGATATACCGGGGAGATGGTGTGTTTCAAATAATCACTTTCATCATGGCATCTGGACTTCCCCAGACAGAGATAGGACTTCCCAAATAACACCCTATTCCCTACGTAGTGCACTATTTTTGACCCTTGTCAATACTAGTGCACAAAATAGGGAATAGGGTGGTATTTGGGATGCATGTCACAAGTTCTTTGTTGTACCTACCTATCACAAACCCTCATATGTAAAAATGCCCAAAAGCCACAAAGTACTTTCTAAACACCTGTTTATAAGAATGAAATGTCCATAGCTCTCTTGACAAAAATCTAAGTGTTGAAATGTCTCCAGCTCTCTTGACAACAATCTGAGTGTTGAAATGTCTCCAGCTCTCTTGACCTTAATCTGAGTGTTGAAATGTATCCAGCTCTCTTGACCTTTATTTGAGTGTTGAAATGTCTCCAGCTCTCTTGACCTTAATCTGAGTGTTGAAATGTCTCCAGCTCTCTTGAACTTAATCTGAGTGTTGAAATGTCTCCAGCTCTCTTGACCTTAATCTGAGTGTTGAAATGTCCCTGCTCTCTTGACAACAATCTGAGTGTTGAAATGTCTCCAGCTCTCTTGACCCTAATCTGAGTGTTGAAATGTCTCCAGCTCTCTTGACCTTAATCTGAGTGTTGAAATGTCCCCAGCTCTCTTGACAACAATCTGAGCGTTGTTCGATGTAGCACTGACTCAATATTAGTTTAAAGTCTGAATGTAACAACAAAGACTGTCATATCCTCTATCATCTTCACCACTTTGTTGCATATTAAAAAGTATTAAGATGAAATACTCAATCCACATTATTAAAATAACAACAACATTGTATTTATCAGTTCAATTCTGTGTTCAAAATGGCACCCTATTCCCTAAATATTGTACTACTTTTTACCAGGGCCCATAGAGTGCTATAAAGGGAAGCAGTGCACTATAAAGGGAAGCAGTGCACTATAAAGGGAAGCAGTGCACTATAAAGGGAATGGGCTAAAATGACAAAATATAATTACAAAATACCATAGAGATCAATGTATCAAAATAAACTACAAAATACCATAGAGATCAATGTATCAAAATAAACTACAAAATACCATAGAGATCAATGTATCAAAATAAACTACAAAATACCATAGAGATCAATGTATCAAAACAAACTACAAAATACCATAGAGATCAATGTATCAAAACAAACTACAAAATACCATAGAGATCAATGTATCAAAATAAACTACTAAATACTTGTGTTGTGAAATGTATTGAATTAAAATACATTTGCAAGTTAGAATGGGCAAAACAAGTGACCTAAGCGACTTGGATCGTGGTATGATCGTCGGTGCCAGGCGCGCCGGATCCAGTATCTCAGAAACGCTTGGCCTCCTGGGCTTTTCACACACGACAGTGTCTAGGATTTACAGAGAATGGTGCAACAAACTAAAGACATCCATTCAGCGGCCGTCCTGGGGGAGAAAACAGCTCATTGATGAGAGAGGTGGAAGGAGAATGGCAAGAATCATGCAAGCTAACAGGCGGGCCACAAACAGACAAATAACGGCGCAGTACAACAGTGGTGTGCAGAACGGCATCTAGGAACACACGACTCGTCGGTCCTTGTCACGGACGGGCTGTCGCAGCAGACGACCACACCGGGTTCCACTCCTGTCAGCTAAAAACAAGAAGAAGCGGCTCCAGTGGGCACGCCATCACCAACACCGGACAACTGAGGAGTGGAAAAACATCGCCTGGAACATGACAGCGAGTTCAGTTTACTTGAGTGACCTACGCAGTCCCCAGACCTCAACCCTATAGAGAATATTTGGGATGAGATGGAACGGGCTGTTCGCAGCATGAATGTACCGCCGTCTAATCTGCAGCAACTGCGTGTGGCCAGTTGATGGGTGTACATAATAAACTGTCCGGTGTGTATATATTTAGTTCATTTAGCAAGACACTCTTATCACACCGTCGTGCCATCATACCTCTGATACCAACGCAGGGTGAAAGGGGGACACAAAATTATGTACTGCTATAAACACACACACACACACCACACACACACACACACACACACACACACAACACACCACACACCACACACCACACACCACACACCACACACCACACACCACACACCACACACCACACACCACACACCACACACCACACACACACACACACACACACACACACATTAGTCCTTGATCAGAACAACAGGGAATCTTATCTCAATCAGCCACCATTCTAAACAGCCCAGTTCTGATAACCCTGAGGGGCTAGCCTGTCATGGAGAGAGAATGAGAAAGGGGCGTCATTCCACTAGGGTTGTGTCCCAAATGCCACCCTATTCCCTACATAGCGCACTACTTTTGACCAGAGTTCTATTGACTCAAGACATTTCAGTTTTCCATGTTTTATTAATTTGTAAAATAAAATACAATTAAAATAAATAAAAAATCCATTATGGGGTATTGTGTGTAGGCCAGTGACACAAAATCTAAATGTAATCCATTTTAAATTCAGGCTGTGACACGACAAAATTTGGAAAAGGTTGTTCAGCAGTTTGTCAACTTCAACAACAGAGAGCAGGAAGGACCAGTAAAACACTCTATTAAATCCGTGAAATATCGTATATACTCTCAGGATGTGTCCCAAAGGGCACACTACTCCCTGTAAAGTGCGCTACTTTTTCTATGGAGAAACGGATGTATGGAGAAACGGAGGTTACTGATTGAAATCTCACCAGTGGATAGATATGCAGCACGGAAGCAGTACTAGACAATCGGCTTTGATTGATGGCTTTTTTTTTTTCTTATATAAAAGCAGATGGAAACAGTGGTTCAAAGAAGTGGTTCATGATAAACAAATACAATTGTGATCCAATCAGCTTCATAGCGTTATTTGATTTCTAAAAATCTGTTCAAGATGTACGAAGCTCTTCATTGCTTTACAATTTATAATAAATGAATTCATTTTGTTCATTCTCTGCATTATAAAAGGTCTCAATATGGACTGCAATAAGCACGCCCTAAAACGAGCCCATTCAGACCTGGCTGGGAGGACTGCTAAATAGTTACAGTGCAATGTCAACCGAACCATTAATGGTTCTAGAAAACTAATAAACTACAGTACACCATATATTGTTACAAGTGCACTTTTCTGTCCTTTATTCTGTCTTATCCAAACAGACCATTTTTGTTATACTTTATACTTTAGGGAGTGCTCTTTTTTTTACACCATATTTTCCTGTATATGCCTTCCTTTTTCCTTTAGAAGTATCTGACTGGGTTGTGAAGATTCATCGTTTGCTACATGCTCCTTTAATTAAAAGCCGAACGGAAGGCAGTGTTTTAAAGAGGCAGCGCCGTTAAATGTGTTTTTCCTGTTTAAAAAGAAAAAAAAAGAAGAAGATATTTCCACACTGAGGTCAGCCCTTAAGAGCTGCTTTAAAAAAAAAAGAAGAGAAACAAAGGAATTTCAGCCATGTTCGGATGTAATTTTGTCCCGCTGCATAACGGCTATCTGATTTATAATAGACCAATTAACGTTCATTGTTTTATTTACATATTTCATCCTAGTTTTGGTCCCGTCCCAAAAAGCAAGAGAGATTGTGCAATATGGCTGCCTGGACACTGTATTCCATCCAAACAATACCCTTTGTCGGATTTGTCAGAGAGGTTCAGTCGAACCTCCCGTGCGGCACGCTTTGCATTCGACGACATTGCAAATCAGGCTAGGAACACATGTTCCCAGCAAGCTCCATCAAGCGTTAGCTGATCTGGTTCCCCCCTAACCCTCCTAGGTTGATGCTC
This sequence comes from Coregonus clupeaformis, assembly GCF_020615455.1. Taxonomy (NCBI): domain Eukaryota; kingdom Metazoa; phylum Chordata; class Actinopteri; order Salmoniformes; family Salmonidae; genus Coregonus; species Coregonus clupeaformis. Next base: position 3,809,288 of record NC_059201.1, read on the forward strand.
CAGATCTGAGCATAGTTAACTATAGTTATCCAGGTCTGCTGGAAAGACAGGAGAACATGGACTGGCTGAGAAGCAGCTGATCTGGTTCCCCCCTAACCCTCCTAGGTTGATGCTCCAGATCTGAGCATAGTTAACTATAGTTATCCAGGTCTGCTGGAAAGACAGGAGAACATGGACTGGCTGAGAAGCAGCTGATCTGGTTCCCCCTAACCCTCCTAGGTTGATGCTCCAGATCTGAGCATAGTTAACTATAGTTATCCAGGTCTGCTGGAAAGACAGGAGAACATGGACTGGCTGAGAAGCAGCTGAACTGGTTCCCCCCTAACCCTCCTGGGTTGATGCTCCAGATCTGAGCATAGTTAACTATAGTTATCCAGGTCTGCTGGAAAGACAGGAGAACATGGACTGGCTGAGAAGCAGCTGATCTGGTTCCCCCCTAACCCTCCTAGGTTGATGCTCCAGATCTGAGCATAGTTAACTATAGTTATCCAGGTCTGCTGGACAGTTAGGAGTTGGCTATAGAGCACAAACAGATGGAAGACCAAGCTAACATTTGGTTGATTGTCAGAACAGAAAGAGTGAAACATACTTGAGGTCTAGTGTAGAAAGTCCTTGTTACAGGTGAGATAGAAAGGAGGATATGAATGGTTTGCTTGTGTGGCACCTGAATGCAAGGGCAAGCGGTTGTGTATGATATGGTTATGATAGTGATGGAACTTGCACTTTGTTTTCAGGTTTGACTGAGACTTTCAATAAAGTTGTTGTTATATTCATATTATATTACTTGTGTATGTCTTTCCTTATCATATGTAAGACTCAAAGCTTTCCGTCATTTGTTTTGGTGCAGATATGTGTTAAACAAACCAAAATATATTTTAGATTCTTCAAAGTAGCAACCCTTTGCCTTGATGACAGCTTTGCATTCTCTCAACCAGCTTCATGAGGTAGTCACCTGGAATGCTTTTCCAACAGTCTTGAAGGAGTTCCCACATATGCTGAGCACTTGTTGGCGGCTTTCCCTTACATTTACATTTAAATTTTAGTCATTTAGCAGACGCTCTTATCCAGAGCGACTTACAGTTAGTGCATACATTATTTTATCGAACCCACAACCCTGGCGTTGCAAACGCCATGCTCTACCAACTGAGCTACATCCCCTGCCGGCCAAATCCCTCCCCTACCCTGGACGACGCTGGGCCAATTGTGCGCGCCGCCCCATGGGTCTCCCGGTCGCGGCCGGCTACGACAGAGCCTGGATTCGAACCAGGATCTCTAGTGGCACAGTTTAGCACTGCGATGCAGTGCCTTAGACCACTGGACTCTGCGGTCCAACTCATCCCAAACCATCTCAATTGGGTTGAGGTCGGGTGATTGTAGAGGACAGGTCATCTGATGCAGCACTCCATCACTCTCCTTATTGGTCAAATAACCCTTACACAGCCTGGAGGTGTGTTTTGGGTCATTATCCTGTTGAAAAACAAATGATAGTCCTACTAAGCGCAAACCAGATGGGATGGCGTATCGCTGCAGAATGCTGTGGTAGCCATGCTGGTTAAGTGTACCTTGAATTCTAAATAAATCACAGACAGTGTCACCAGCAAAGCACCCCCACACCATCACACCTCCTCCTCCATGCTTCATGGTGGGAACCACACATGCGGAGATAATCCGTTCACCTACTCTGCGTCTCACAAAGACATGGCGGTTGGAACCAAAATCTCAAATTTAGACTCATCAGACCAAAGGACAGATTTCCACCGGTCTAATGTCCATTGGACCGGTGGAGGCAAGTCTCTTTGTCTTATTGGTATCCATTAGTAGTTGTTTTTTGGAGCAATTCGACCATGAAGTCCTGAGTCATACAGTCTCCTCTGAACAGTTGATGTTGAGATGTGTCTGTTACTTGAACTCTGTGTGGTACAATCTGAGGTGCAGTTAGTTGCCGATTTCTGAGGCTGGTAACTCTAATGAACTTATCCTCTGCAGCAGAAGTAACTCTGGGTCTTCCTTTCCTGTGGCGGTCCTCATGAGAGCCAATTTCATCATGCTGCTTGATGGTTTTTGCGACTGCACTTGAAATTTTCTGGATTGACTGACCTTCATGTCTTAAAGTAATGATGGACTGTCATTTCTCTTTGCTTATTTGAGCTGTTATTGCCATAACATGGAATTTAGTCTTTTACCAAATAAGGCTATCTTCTGTATACCACCTCTACCTTGTCATAACACAACTGACTGGCTCAAATGCATTAACTTTTAACGTTTAACAAGGCACACCTGTTAATTGAAATGCATTCCAGGTGACTACTTAATGAAGCTGGTTGAGAGAATGCCAAGAGTGTGCAAAGCTGTCATCAAGGCAAAGGGTGGCTATTTTAAGAATCTCAAACATAAAATATATTTTGATTTCTTTAACACTTTTTTGGTTATTACATGATTCCATATGTGTTATTTCATAGTTTTGATGTCTTCACTATTATTCTGCAACGTAGAAAATAGTAAAAATAAAGACAAATCCTGGAATGAGTAGTTGTGTCCAAACTTTTGGCTGGTACTGTAGTACTCTACACCTCCCATAGTCTGTTCTGGATGTGGGGACTGTGAAGAGACCTCTGGTGGCATGTCTTGTGGGTTATGCATGGATGTCTGAGCTGTGTGCTAGTAGTTTAAACAGCTCGCTAGTAGTTTAAACAGCTCACAAGTAGTGATGAAGTCAATCTTTCCTCTACTTTGAGCCAGGAGAGATTGACATGCATACCCCACAAGACATGCCACCAGAGGTCTCTTCAATGTTATCTCTCCGTGTACATTTAAGGGCCAGCCGTGCTGCCCTGTTCTGAGACAATTGTAACTTTTAAAGTCCCTCTTTGTGAAACCGGACCATACGACTGAACAGTAGTCCAGGTGTGACAAAACTAGGGTCTGTAGGACCTGTCTTGTTGATGGCGTTATTAAGAAGGCAGAGCAGCGCTTTAATGTGGACATACCTCTCCCCATTTGAGTTACTGTTGCATCAATATGTTTTGACCATGACAGTTTACAATCCAGGATTACTCCAAGCAGTTTAGTCTCCTCAACTTGCTCAATTTCCACATTATTCATTACAAGATTTAGTTGAGGTTTAGGATTTAGTGAATGATTTGTCCCAAAACACACATTCACACTCATGTGTGACGCTGCAGTGTGTTGACTTCAACAGTGCTGAGAGAAGTACCCCATTTAGCTCAGTTTGAAGTCAATATAGAAACTATGGTGTTCGGAACCGCAGGAATCCCAGTGGCAATTCAGAGAGTTTGGATAAGGAAAACACATCAAGTCAATGTTTTGGGACATTGTTAGTGACTATAAAGATGTGAGCATGCTATCTAGTTCAATCCAGGACACTTGATCATTATTGTGTGTATCTCTGAACAATATGCATTGTGTCACAGTACATCCATAACAATACCTATCTATCTGAACAATATGCAGTACATCCATAACTATACCTGTGTTCAATTAGTGTTTCCTCCCTAGAAGGTGATGCTTCCTCTTCATTATTGTAACACCGGCACGTATGGTATCCTGTGTTTTTCCCTTAAAGATAAACACACATCTGCATCAAAACTTATCCATTAGAGAGGGTTGGCTAATTAGGAAACCTGTTCCTTTAGCAGTGTTGATGATCAGATCCAAAGGAAACGCAACGAGAAGGGAAACACTCGTCCATGTATAGTTGAGGGTGCTAGGGTAGCATTCACCAGGCACCAAAGTAAAGCCCTTTTTACATCAAAGTAATAACCACATTGGTTATAGAGGGTGCAACAGTTCAACACCTCAGGAGCAAATGTCAGTTGGCTTTTCATAGCTGAGCATTCATAGGTTGAGAGAGAAAGTCAAAACAGCAGGAAAGGGACTACCTACATTTGTGCAACAGGAAACTCTCCTTTTCGTTTCCCGTTGGATAACTTTTTGTTGTTGTTGTTGTTGCATGCCCTACTGAACACATCCCAGGCAACTCTGACTCCAAACATCCAAACCAAAGGGCAGGTGAATGAATGATGCTTTATCAGAAGATAGACAGATGCTGGCTCTATAATGTAAAGGCATCCCAAGGTCTAGATAAGCCCCTGCAGCCTGCTCTCTGCCTTGTCTCTGCTTGTCACAAACCTTTTCAATATTTCCATATCCCAGGTTTCCTGTAGCCTGCAACCTGTGGAAAATTGTGAGGTTGCATCAGAGATAATCCGACCAAGTTTATGCTTTAACGGCTTTGGCCTTGTCCCTTTTCACTGATCTAGGCCTTTCAACAGCCATGTCACTCTTTGCCCCCTACTAGCTACGCTATGTGATGTCTACTGACCACTGAAGGTCAGGCATTTGGTATAACTTCTCATCCAAAAGCCTGCACCCTTTGCAGGGCAGTTTCCTCACTCACAGACCTTGGGCATTGGGGTCCCCTAAGAACCCTGACTGTTGGAACGTGTTCTAACCCAGAGAACAGAGAGAACCCTGACTGTTGGAACGTGTTCTAACCCAGAGAACAGAGGGAACCCTGACTGTTGGAACGTGTTCTAACCCAGAGAACAGAGAGAACCCTGACTGTTGGAACGTGTTCTAACCCAGAGAACAGAGAGAACTCTGAATGTTGGAACGTGTTCTAACCCAGAGAACAGAGAGAACCCTGACTGTTGGAACGTGTTCTAACCCAGAGAACAGAGAGAACCCTGACTGTTGGAACGTGTTCTAACCCAGAGAACAGAGAGAACCCTGACTGTTGGAACGTGTTCTAACCCAGAGAACAGAGAGAACCCTGACTGTTGGAACGTGTTCTAACCCAGGAACAGAGACAACCCTGACTGTTGGAACGTGTTCTAACCCAGAGAACAGAGAGAACCCTGACTGTTGGAACGTGTTCTAACCCAGAGAACAGAGAGAACCCTGACTGTTGGAACGTGTTCTAACCCAGAGATCAGAGAGAACCCTGACTGTTGGAACGTGTTCTAACCCAGAGAACAGAGAGAACCCTGACTGTTGGAACGTGTTCTAACCCAGAGAACAGAGGGAACCCTGACTGTTGGAACGTGTTCTAACCCAGAGAACAGAGGGAACCCAGACTGTTGGAACGTGTTCTAACCCAGAGAACAGAGGGAACACTGACTGTTGGAACGTGTTCAGCTCTTTCTTCTATTCTCCTGTAAGCTGACAGTCGACAGACCTTACTACTGTAGATATCAGGTTGACAGACCTTACTATTGTAGATATCAGGTTGACAGACCTTACAACTGTATATATCAAGTTGACAGACCTTACTACTGTATATATCAGGTTGACAGACCTTACAACTGTATATATCAAGTTGACAGACCGTACTACTGTATATATCAGGTTGACAGACCTTACAACTGTATATATCAAGTTGACAGACCTTACTACTGTAGATATCAGGTTGACAGATCGTACTACTGTAGATATCAGGTTGACAGACCGTACTACTGTAGATATCAGGTTGACAGACCTTACAACTGTATATATCAAGTTGACAGACATTACTACTGTATATATCAGGTTGACAGACCTTACTATTGTAGATATCAGGTTGACAGAACTTACTATTGTAGATATCAGGTTGACAGACCTTAAAACTGTATATATCAAGTTGACAGACCTTACTACTGTATATATCAGGTTGACATACCTTACTACTGTAGATATCAGGTTGACAGTCCTTACTACTGTATATATCAGGTTGACAGACATTACAACTGTATATATCAGGTTGACAGACCTTACTACTATAGATATCAGGTTGACAGACCTTACAACTGTATATATCAAGTTGACAGACCTTACTACTGTATATATCAGGTTGACAGACCTTACTTCTGTAGATATCAGGTTGACAGACCTTACTTCTGTAGATATCAGGTTGACAGACCTTACTACTGTAGATATCAGGTTGACAGACCTTACTTCTGTAGATATCAGGTTGACAGACCTTACTACTATAGATATCAGGTTGACAGACCTTACTACTGTAGATATCAGGTTGACATACCTTACTTCTGTAGATATCAGGTTGACAGACCTTACTTCTGTATATATCAGGTTGACAGACCTTACTACTGTAGATATCAGGTTGACATACCTTACTACTGTAGATATCAGGTTGACAGACCTTACTACTGTATATATCAGGTTGACAGACCTTACAACTGTATATATCAGGTTGATAGACCTTACTACTATAGATATCAGGTTGACAGACCTTACAACTGTATATATCAAGTTGACAGACCTTACTACTGTATATATCAGGTTGACAGACCTTACTTCTGTAGATATCAGGTTGACAGACCTTACTTCTGTAGATATCAGGTTGACAGACCTTACTATTGTAGATATCAGGTTGACAGACCTTACTACTATAGATATCAGGTTGACAGACCTTACTTCTGTAGATATCAGGTTGACAGACCTTACTTCTGTATATATCAGGTTGACAGACCTTACTACTGTAGATATCAGGTTGGCAGACCTTACTATTGTAGATATCAGGTTGACAGACCTTACTACTGTATATATCAGGTTGACAGACCTTACTTCTGTAGATATCAGGTTGACAGACCTTACTTCTGTAGATATCAGGTTGACAGACCTTACTATTGTAGATATCAGGTTGACAGACCTTACTACTATAGATATCAGGTTGACAGACCTTACTTCTGTAGATATCAGGTTGACAGACCTTACTTCTGTATATATCAGGTTGACAGACCTTACTACTGTAGATATCAGGTTGACAGACCTTACTATTGTAGATATCAGGTTGACAGACCTTACTGCTGTAGATATCAGGTTGACAGACCTTACTTCTGTATATATCAGGTTGAGTGGCGCAGTGGTCTAAGGCACTGCATCGCAGTGCTAGCTGTGCCACTAGAGATCCTGGTTCGAATCCAGGCTCTGTCGTAGCCGGCCGTGACCGGGAGACCCATGGGGCGGCGCAAAATTGGCCCAGCGTCATCCAGGGTAGGGGAGGGAATATCGGCAGGGATGTAGCTCAGTTGTTAGAGCATGGCGTTTGCAACGCCAGGGTTGTGGGTTCGATTCCCATGAGGAGCCAGTATAAAAAAAATAATGTATGCACTCACTAAACTGTAAGTCGCTCTGGATAAGAGCGTCTGCTAAATGACTAAAATGTAAAATATCAGGTTGACAGACCTTACAACTGTATATATCAAGTTGACAGACCTTACTACTGTATATATCAGGTTGACAGACCATACAACTGTATATATCAAGTTGACAGACCTTACTACTGTATATATCAGGTTGACAGACCTTACAACTGTATATATCAAGTTGACAGACCTTACAACTGTATATATATCAAGTTGACAGACCTTACTACTGTAGATATCAGGTTGACAGAACTTACAACTGTATATATCAAGTTGACAGACCTTACTACTGTAGATATCAGGTTGACAGACCGTACTACTGTATATATCAAGTTGACAGACCTTACTACTGTATATATCAGGTTGACAGACCTTACTACTGTATATATCAAGTTGACAGACCTTACTACTGTATATATCAGGTTGACAGACCTTACTACTGTAGATATCAGGTTGACAGACCTTACTACTGTATATATCGTGTACGTGGCTGTTTTTATCTTTTTAAACTAAAACTATAAGGCTGCCACATACAGTATATCTGGTTTTCAGCTTGCCGATGTGCTTTCAATTGTGTGCATCATACTGCCATTCATGTCAGTGGTACTACACAACCTACTTTCTTAAGAGCCCCTGATGAATGTTAATTGGCTGAGAGAGGCTTGTTTTATGTCAACAGCTATAGGTGGGGTACCACGTGAGGTATAGTGAACTGCAAGGTACAGTTTTTCTCGTCTGGTCCGAGAGAATCCCAAAACATGTATGTCATCTCTGTAGAACTTGACATCACCCCCCCCCCCAGACCTCTTAAAAAGGTCAAATAAATGAACATGTTCAGTAAATATGCGTGGGTTTGTCTGATATGAACACAAGTTGTACCAAACGAAGTGCCTGGGCCTTGTGAGTTGTGAGGTGTATTCGTCTGACAGAGACGCTACAGTGAAATTAATGGAACTAAATGTATGTTCTTTTTTTATTCATCCCTTCATAATACATTTTAACAGTAAAAGACAAATAATCCTTCATGTCATGTCATGTACGCTCTCTTTGAAAAAATATTTGAAATAAAATAAAATTAACAGTAAACATTACACTCAGAAGTTCCAAAATAATATTATGTCTATATACAGTGTTGTAACAATGTGCAAAGTACAAATGTGAAAATACATAAACATAAATATGGATTGTATTTACAATGGTGTTTGTTCTTCACTGGTTGCCCTTTTCTTGTGGCAACAGGTCACAAATATTGATGCTGTGATGGCACACTGTGGTATTTTACCCAGTAGATATGGGAGTTTATCAAAATTGGGTTTGTTTTCGAATTCTTTGCCGGTCTGTGTAATCTGAGGGAAATATGTGTCTCTAATATGGTCATACATTTGGCAGGAGGTTAGGAAGTGCAGCTCAGTTTCCACCTCATTTTGTGGGCAGTGTGCACGTAGCCTGTCTTCTCTTGAGAGCCAGGCCGACGTAGGCAGTAAGGCTATGCTCACTGAGTCTGTACATAGCCAAAGGTTTCTTTAATTTTGGATCAGTCACAGTGGTCAGGTAAACTTGTTTGGTTGGCTTTGTTGTGTGTCTGTTTTTTGTTAATTCCTTCCAATGAGTCAAGTCATTGTCTTTTTGTTTTCTCATGATTTGGTTGGGTCAAATTGTGTTGCTGTTCTGGGGCTTTGTGGGGTCTGTTTGTGTTTGTGAACAGAGCCCCAGGACCAGCTTGCTTAGAGGATTCTTCTCTAGGTTCATCTTTCTGTAGGTGATGGCTTTGTTATGTAAGGTTTGGAAATCGCTTCCTTTTAGGTTGTTGTAGAATTTAACGGCTCATTTCTGGATTTTGATAATTAGCGGGTAATCGGCCATATTCTGCTCTGCATGCATTATTTGGTGTTTTACGTTGTACACTGAGGATATTTTTGCAGAATTCTGCATGCAGTCTCAATTTGGTGTTTGTCCCATTTTGTAAACTCTTGGTTGGTGAGCAGACCCCAGACCTCACAACCATAAAGGTAAATGGGTTCTATAACTGATTCAAGTATTTTTAGCTAGATCCTAATTGGTATGTCGAATTTTATGTTCCTTTTGATGGCATAGAAGGCCCTTCTTGTCTTGTCTCTCAGATCGTTCACAGCCTCTAGCGCTGATGTATACAGTGCCTCGCAAAAGTATTCATACCCCTTGGCGTTTTTCCTATTTTGTTGCATTACAACCTGTAATTTAAATGAAATTTTATTTGGATTTCATCTAATGGACATACACCAAATAGTCCAAATTGGTTAAGTGAAATTAAAAAAATAACTTGTTTCAAAAAAATCGAAAAAAGTTATAATGGGAAAGTGGTGCGTGCATATGTATTCACCCCCTTTTCTATGAAGCCCCTAAATAAGATCTGGTGCAACCAAAAAATATCAAACTTTAAACATCCCACGGAGCACCAATGAATCCATAAAAAAATTGAAAGAATATGGCACCACAACAAACCTGCCAAGAGAAGGCCGCACACCAAAACTCACAGACCAGGCAAGGAGGGCATTAATCAGAGAGACAACAAAGAGACCAAAGATATCCCTGAAGGAGCTGCAAAGCTCCACAGCGGAGATTGGAGTATCTGTCCATAGGACCACTTTAAGCCGTACACTCCACAGAGCTTGGCTTTACGGAAGAGTGGCCAGAAAAAAGCCATTACTTAAAGAAAAAAATAAGCAAGCACGTTTGGTGTTCGCCAAATGGAATGTGGGAGACTCCCCAAACATATGGAAGAAGTTACTTTGGTCAGATGAGACTAAAATTGAGCTTTTTGGCCATGAAGGACAACGCTATGTCTGGCGCAAACCCAACACCTCTCATCACCCCGAGAACACCATCCCCACAGTGAAGCATGGTGGTGGCAGCATCATGCTGTGGGGATGTTTATCATCGGCAGGGCCTGGGAAACTGGTCAGAATTGAAGGAATGATGGATGGCGCTAAATACAAGGAAATTATTGAGGGAAACCTGTTTCAGTCTTCCAGAGATTTGAGACTGGGACGGAGGTTCACCTTCCAGCAGGTCTTATTTCTTGTTTGTTTCACAAATAAAATTATTTTGCATCTTCAAAGTGGTATGCATGTTGTGTAAATCAAATGATACAAACCCCCCCAAAATCAATTTTAATTCCAGGTTGTAATGCAACAAAATAGGAAAAATGCCAAGGGGGGTGAATACTTTTGCAAGCCACTGTAGGTCGAGGTATGTATAATTTTTTGTGTGCTCTATGTCAACGGTGTCTAGATGGAATTTGTATATGTGGTCCTGGCAACTGGACCTTTTTTGGAACACCATTTTTTTGTTGATAATAATAATAATATGCCATTTAGAAGACGCTTTTATCCAAAGCGACTTACAGTCATGCGTGCATACATTTTTGTGTATGGGTGGTCCCGGGAATCGAACCCACTACCTTGGCGTTACAAGCGCCGTGCTCTACCAGCTGAGCTACAGAGGACCAGGTCTGACAGAATCTGTGCCGAAGATCTAGGTGCTACTGTAGGCCCTCATTGGTTGGGGACAGAAGCACCAGATCATCTACAAACAGTAGACTTTTGACTTAAGATTCTAGTGAGTGAGGCCAGGTGCTGCAGACTGTTCTAGTGCCCTCACCAATTCATTGATATACAGTGGGGGGGAAAAGTATTTAGTCCGCCACCAATTGTGCAAGTTCTCCCACTTAAAAAGATGAGAGGCCTGTACTTTTCATCATAGGTACACGTCAACTATGACAGACAAATTGAGATTTTTTTTCTCCAGAAAATCACATTGTAGGACTTTTTATGAATTTATTTGCAAATTATGGTGGAAAATAAGTATTTGGTCACCTACAAACAAGCAAGATTTCTGGCTCTCACAGACCTGTAACTTCTTCTTTAAGAGGCTCCTCTGTCCTCCACTCGTTATCTGTATTAATGGCACCTGTTTGAACTTGTTATCAGTATAAAAGACACCTGTCCACAACCTCAAACAGTCACACTCCAAACTCCACTATGGCCAAGACCAAAGAGCTGTCAAAGGACACCAGAAACAAAATTGTAGACCTGCACCAGGCTGTGAAGACTGAATCTGCAATAGGTAAGCAGCTTGGTTTGAAGAAATCAACTGTGGGAGCAATTATTAGGAAATGGAAGACATACAAGACCACTGATAATCTCCCTCGATCTGGGGCTCCACGCAAGATCTCACCCCGTGGGGTCAAAATGATCACAAGAACGGTGAGCAAAAATCCCAGAACCACACGGGGGGACCTAGTGAATGACCTGCAGAGAGCTGGAACCAAAGTAACAAAGCCTACCATCAGTAACACACTACGCCGCCAGGGACTCAAATCCTGCAGTGCCAGACGTGTCCCCCTGCTTAAGCCAGTACATGTCCAGGCCCGTCTGAAGTTTGCTAGAGTGCATTTGGATGATCCAGAAGAGGATTGGGAGAATGTCATATGGTCAGATGAAACCAAAATAGAACTTTTTGGTAAAAACTCAACTCGTCGTGTTTGGAGGACAAAGAATGCTGAGTTGCATCCAAAGAACACCATAACTACTGTGAAGCATGGGGGTGGAAACATCATGCTTTGGGGCTGTTTTTCTGCAAAGGGACCAGGACGACTGATCCGTGTAAAGGAAAGAATGAATGGGGCCATGTATCGTGAGATTTTGAGTGAAAACCTCCTTCCATCAGCAAGGGAATTGAAGATGAAACGTGGCTTAGTCTTTCAGCATGACAATGATCCCAAACACACCGCCCGGGCAACGAAGGAGTGGCTTTGTAAGAAGCATTTCAAGGTCCTGGAGTTTTCTAGCCAATCTCCAGGTCTCAACCCCATAGAAAATCTTTGGAGGGAGTTGAAAGTCTGTGTTGCCCAGCGACAGCCCCAAAACATCACTGCTCTAGAGGAGATCTGCATGGAGGAATGGGCCAAAACACCAGCAACAGTGTGTGAAAATCTTGTGAAGACTTACAGAAAACGTTTGACCAGTGTCATTGCCAACAAAGGGTATATAACAAAGTATTGAGAAACTTTTGTTATTGACCAAATACTTATTTTCCACCATACATATTTTCTCATTTTGTCTGTCATAGTTGACGTGTACCTATGATGAAAATTACAGGCCTCTCTCATCTTTTTAAGTGGGAGAACTTGCACAATTGGTGGCTGACTAAATACTTTTTTCCCCCACTGTATATGTTGAAGAGGGTGGGGCTGAAGCTGCATTCCTGTCTCACCCCACATCCCTGTGGAAAGAAATTAGTTTTTTGCCAGTTTCTACCGCACACTTGTTGTTTGTGTACATGGATTTTATAATGTTGTATGTTTGTCCCCCAACACCACTTTCCATCAATTTGTCTAGCAGACCCTCATGCCAAATTGAGTGAAAAGCTTTTTTGAAAATAACAAAGCATGAGAAGACTTTTCCTTTGTTTTGGTTTGTTTGTTTGTCAATTAGGGTGTGCAGAGTGAATACGTGGTCTGTTTTACGGTAATTTGGCAAAAAGCCAATTTTTACATTTGCTCAGTACATTGTTTCCACTAAGGAAATGTACAAGTCTGCTGTTTATGATAATGCAGAGGATTTCCCAAGGTTGCTGTTGACACATATCCCACGGTAGTTATTGGGGTCAAATTTGTCTCCACTTTTGTGGATTGGGGTGATCAGTCCTTGGTTCCAAATATTGTGGAAGATGCCAGAGCTAAGGATGATGTTAAAGAGTTTAAGTGTAGCCAATTGGAATTAGTTTTCTGTATATTTTATCATTTCATTGAGGATACCATCAACACCACAGGCCTTTTTGTATTGGAGGGTTTGTATTTTGTCCTGTAGTTCATTCAATGTAATTGGAGAATCCAGTGGGTTCTGGTAGTCTTTAATAGTTGATTTGAATATTTGTATTTGATCATGTACAGTGGGGAAAAAAAGTATTTAGTCAGCCACCAATTGTGCAAGTTCTCCCACTTAAAAAGATGAGAGAGGCCTGTAATTTTCATCATAGGTACACGTCAACTATGACAGACAAAATGAGGGAAAAAATTCCAGAAAATCACATTGTAGGATTTTTAATGAATTTATTTGCAAATTATGGTGGAAAATAAGTATTTGGTCAATAACAAAAGTTTATCAATACTTTGTTATATACCCTTTGTTGGCAATGACACAGGTCAAACGTTTTCTGTAAGTCTTCACAAGGTTTTCACACACTGTTGCTGGTATTTTGGCCCATTCCTCCATGCAGATCTCCTCTAGAGCAGTGATGTTTTGGGGCTGTCGCTGGGCAACACGGACTTTCAACTCCCTCCAAAGATTTTCTATGGGGTTGAGATCTGGTCACTGGCCAGGCCACTCCAGGACCTTGAAATGCTTCTTACGAAGCCACTCCTTCGTTGCCCGGGCGGTGTGTTTGGGATCATTGTCATGCTGAAAGACCCAGCCACGTTTCATCTTCAATGCCCTTGCTGATGGAAGGAGGTTTTCACTCAAAATCTCACGATACATGGCCCCATTCATTCTTTCCTTTACACGGATCAGTCGTCCTGGTCCCTTTGCAGAAAAACAGCCCCAAAGCATGATGTTTCCACCCCCATGCTTCACAGTAGGTATGGTGTTCTTTGGATGCAACTCAGTATTCTTTGTCCTCCAAACACGACGAGTTGAGTTTTTACCAAAAAGTTCTATTTTGGTTTCATCTGACCATATGACATTCTCCCAATCCTCTTCTGGATCATCCAAATGCACTCTAGCAAACTTCAGACGGGCCTGGACATGTACTGGCTTAAGCAGGGGGACACGTCTGGCACTGCAGGATTTGAGTCCCTGGCGGCGTAGTGTGTTACTGATGGTAGGCTTTGTTACTTTGGTCCCAGCTCTCTGCAGGTCATTCACGAGGTCCCCCCGTGTGGTTCTGGGATTTTTGCTCACCGTTCTTGTGATCATTTTGACCCCACAGGGTGAGATCTTGCGTGGAGCCCCAGATCGAGGGAGATTATCAGTGGTCTTGTATGTCTTCCATTTCCTAATAATTGCTCCCACAGTTGATTTCTTCAAACCAAGCTGCTTACCTATTGCAGATTCAGTCTTCCCAGCCTGGTGCTGGTCTACAATTTTGTTTCTGGTGTCCTTTGACAGCTCTTTGGTCTTGGCCATAGTGGAGTTTGGAGTGTGACTGTTTGAGGTTGTGGACAGGTGTCTTTTATACTGATAACAAGTTCAAACAGGTGCCATTAATACAGATACCGAGTGGAGGACAGAGGAGCCTCTTAAAGAAGAAGTTACAGGTCTGTGAGAGCCAGAAATCTTGCTTGTTTGTAGGTGACCAAATACTTATTTTCCACCATAATTTGCAAATAAATTCATTAAAAATCCTACAATGTGATTTTCTGGATTTTTTTTCCTAAATTTGTCTGTCATAGTTGACGTGTACCTATGATGAAAATGACAGGCCTCTCTCATCTTTTTAAGTGGGAGAACTTGCACAATTGGTGGCTGACTAAATACTTTTTTTCCCCACTGTATATGTTTTTGCTGTTTGTTCTTTGTTATAGGGCCAAAAAGATTGGAGAAGTGGTTTACCCATGCATCTCCGTTTTGGATAGATAACTCTTTGTGTTGTTGTTTGTTTAGTGTTTTCCAATTTTCCCAGAAGTGGTTAGAGTCTATGGATTCTTCAATTACATTGAGCTGATTTCTGACGTTCTGTTCCTTCTTTTTCCGTAGTGTATTTCTGTATTGTTTTAGTGATTCACCATAGTGATGGCGTAGGCTCAGGTTTTCTGGGTCTCTATGTTTTTGGTTGGATAGGTTTCTCAATTTCTTTCTTAGGTTTTTGCATTCCAAGATGGCAGCATGTCAAGTCGTTTGTCAAGTCGTTTGTTTGTGACTAGTACATTTTAACCTACTAATAATCTATTTATTTATGGTTGCGTAACTTCGTTGTTGCGTAGTGCAAACTATTTTATTTTTTGCTGGTGTAAAGATCACGGGTCCTCCTCAACTCGGAACTTCATTACTTGAAGTTTACCAAAGTAACCCTATCTCTGGCTGGCCTGAGTTCCTCGTTAGTCCGCGGAGTGTCTTGTCCGAGCTGCTCCTTGCTCTTCGCCTGGCTGTCAGTGGCAGCTCAACCCGTTCTCTCTATCGCCCTCAACACCCAATCTACTCACACGCGCAAACACTCACATTGACTCACATACACGCTGTCCCTCTCTCCACTTACCTTCGTTGGCCTCTTGTTTTTTGGTCAGAGAAAATGACAATTTACGTGGTATTGCTTTGTGCACTGACTTTATTGAACTCTGGAGAAAACGAACATTGTCGCAGGGTGAGTACATCTGACAATGTACTCTCGCGTCCATTAGACATTTTGTCTGCAGGAACTCGCTCTTTTTCACTCGGTCCACTCGTCCAAGTGCCGATGCATTTGTGGCATGATGTGAACAGTACGAATTTGTGTCACTACCAAAGTCTAATGGTTTTAAATGACTGTTTTGTATTGTCTGGAAACTCACTTGTAGAATTCGCTTGCAGTAGGTCTCTTAAAAAAGAGAAGCCGTGCAAGGTTATTAAACAGAGGTGCCTAGTTATTCTTCTGTTGTTGATATCAGGTAACGTGCAACCTAACCCTGGCCCTGATATGCAATGTCTCCAAACCCCCCTCTGATTTTAAATCAAGATCTGGTTTTGGTATTTTTCATTTAAATGTACGCAGCCTGTTGTCAAAAATTGATGGGGTTAGGATTTGGGCTAAATCAACTGATGCTGATGTAATTGTGTTTTCGGAAACCTGGCTCAGCAAGTCTATTTTTGATAAGGATATTTGTATAAGTGGTTACAATGTTTATCGTGCAGATCGGGTTAAGAAAGGTGGGGGTGTGGCTATATATGTAAAATCTAAATTCCATGTAAGTGTGGCAAAGTCTGAAACTATTTGTAAACAGTTGGAATTTCTTGCTTTGAATATTGAGGTTTCAAAGGGCCTCTCTATAACTGTGATTGGCTGTTATAGACCCCCCTCTGCTCTTGGTGATGCATTTTCTTCTTTGACGCACCTTATGTCTAAACTTCTTTACAGTGAAATGATCTTGATTGGTGATCTCAACTGGTGTTGGTTAAAGCCGGTGTCTGATGATTTAAAAATGTTTTGTAATTCTATGAATCTTACCCAGTTGATTAATTCACCCACTCGCCCAAATCTTAAATGCCCTGATAAATCTACCCTGATTGATTTGATATTGACAAATGTTCCACATAAATATTCTGCGGTTGGTGTTTTTTGTAATGATTTAAGTGACCATTGTGCTGTTGTTGCTGTTAGAAATACTAAGGTTGCAAAGACAAATCCACGTTTTATTCGTAAGAGAAATTTGAAGTGTTTTAATGAGCAGCCTTTCTTTCATGATTTGTTTTATTTTGACTGGAGCAAGATTGAGCTTATCCCTGATGTGGAAACTGCCTGGATATTCTTTCATGATGGTTTTTTTCCAAATAGTAAACAAACATGCACCATTCCGCAGGTTCAGGGTTAAAGGGCGGGATAATCCATGGTTTTCTTCTGAGCTGTCTTGTATTATTCACGACCGTAATCTAGCCTGGGCTAAAGCAAGGAAATCTTGTTCTGATGCTGATTGGCTTATTTTTAGGCAGTTAAGAAACAAGTGTTCTTTTCTTCTCAGGAAGGCCAAGTCTGAATATTTTATGTCTGTTACCACTGATAACCTGAATGACCCTAGAAAGTTTTGGAATGCTATTAAGTCTATGTCTGGTAACAGTAATGTTAATGAATTACCGTCATGTGTTTTGAAGGACTCTGTTGCTATATATGACAAAATTGAAATGCTGAATTGTTTCAATGAGCACTTTGTATCATCTGGTAGGCTGTTTGATTCAGTGTCCTCTGTCTCTGTACAACCCTGTGTGGATGAACCAGTGTCCTCTGTCTCTGTACAACCCTGTGTGGATGAACCAGTGAGAGCTGGTCAAACTTTTAGTTTTCTGCCATTCTCAGTGCAGGTGGTACATAAAGCCCTGAAATCCTTAGATCAAAGAAAGCCTGCAGGTCCTGATCTTTTGGATCCCTGCTTTTAAATCTGGCAGCTGATTTCATAGCTGAACCACTTACATATCTGTTCAATCTAACCCTGGAATGTAATGAAATTCCAAAGATCTGGAAGTCAGCATTTGTCCTACCACTTTTAAAAGGGGGAGATCCAACTCTTTTAAATAATTATAGGCCAATCTCAAAGCTGTCACCCCTGGTGAAAATACTTGAAACCCTTGTAAGTGAACAGCTAAAAGAGTTTTTATTTACTAACTCTATTTTATCAATGTATCAATCGGGCTTCAGGAAGAAGCATAGCACAATTACAGCAGCCATGAAGGTTTTAAATGATATCACTGAAGCCCTTGACAAAAAACAGCACTGTGTCTCACTTTTTATTGATCTCTCTAAGGCTTTTGATACAGTTGATCATGCTATACTAAGGCAGAGATTGTTGAGTGTAGGTCTTTCGGAGCATGCAGTTGCATGGTTTGCTAACTATCTGTCTGATAGAACTCAGTGCACTCAATTTGATGGGCTTATGTCTGTTAAATTGTCTGTCCTGAATGGTGTGCCCCAGGGCTCTGTACTTGGTCCTCTCTTATTCACTATTTATATTAATGATTTAGACAAAAATGTCCAAAATGCACAACTTCATTTTTTATTCTGATGATACTGTTATTTACTGTTGTGCCTCATCTCTTACAAAAGCTTTCCAGAACTTGCAAACTGCTTTTTATACTGTTCAACATACCTTGTGTCAATTGAAGCTTATCCTCAATACTGACAAAACTAAACTAATGGTGTTTTCTAATGCAAGAAATAGACCTCTGAACCTTTCACCTGTTACTACCTGTCAGGGCAAGGAGATTGAGGTTGTAACCTCATATAAATATCTTGGAATTCTAATTGATGACGGCCTCTCTTTTAAATTGCATATTCAACAACTTACAAAAAAATTGAAGCTGAAATTGGGATTTTATTTTAGGAATAAGGCCTGTTTTTCTTTTGAAGCCAGAAGGAGGCTAGTATCAGCTACATTTATGCCTTTACTAGACTATGGGGATATTTTATATATGAATGCTTCCGCTCAGTGTTTGAGATCAATTGACACTCTTTATCATGGTACTTTGAGATTTATTTTAAACTGCAAAACCCTTACGCACCACTGTACTTTGTATACCAGGGTTGGCTGGCCTTCTCTAGTCACTCGTAGGCTCAGTCACTGGTATACTTTTATTTACAAAGCCATTTTGGGTTTACTACCTTTTATTTGGGCATTTTTATTGTTCAGAAATGTGGTGGGTACTCTCTTCGTTCACTGGACTTTATCCTGCTAACTGTTCCAAATGTCCGAACTGAATTTGGTAAAAGGTCTTTTATGTACTCTGCGCCATCGTCTTGGAACACCTTACAAAATAATTTTAAACTGGAAGAACTTGTCCCGATTGGTGTTTTTAAATCTCTGATGAAGTATTTTGAGGCTGATTCCCTGACCTGTCAATGTTTTTAATTTGCTGTTTTTGATATTGTTATACTCTTGTGAATTCATGAATGGTTTTTACTAGATTACTTGTAGTTTTTCATGTTGTCTGTCTGTAATTTTTTGTAATGACTTGGTGCTGCCTATCTTGGCCAGGACGCTCTTGAAAAAGAGATTTTAAATCTCAATGAGCCCTTCCTGGTTAAATAAAGGTTAAATAAATAAAAAAAAATTTATCAAACCATTTGTCATTATTGTTAATTTTCTTAGGTTTTCTGTTTGACATTTTTAGATGTGATAGGGAAGCTGAAAGGTCAAATATACTGTTTAGATTTTCTAATGCCAAGTTTACACCTTCACTATTACAGCGAAACGTTTTGTCCAGGAAGTTGTCTAAAAGAGATGTAATTTGTTTTTGGGTAGGTTTCCACACTACTTTCCTTCCATCTATAGCATTTCTTAATATTATTCAGTTCCTTTGGTGTTGATGCCTCATGATTGAGTATTGCTCTGTTCAAGTAGACTGTGATTTTGCTGTGATCTGATAGGGGTGTCAGTGGGCTGACTGTGAACGCTCTGAGACACTCTGGGTTGATATCAGTGATAAAGTAATCTACAGTACTACTGCCAAGACATGAGCTATAGGTGTACCTAACATAGGAGTCGCCTCGAAGCCTACCATTGACTATGTACATACCCAGCGTGCGACAGAGCTGCAGGAGTTGTGGCCCGTTTTTGATGGTTATGTTGTCATAGTTGTGCCTAGGGGGGCATATGGGGGAGGGAATGCTGTCACCTCCAGGTATGTGTTTGTCCCCCTGTGTGCTGAAGGTGTCAGGTTCTTGTCCATTTCTGGCATTTAAATCACCACAGACTAGTACATGTCCCTGGGATTGATTTCCCCCTCCAGGATGGAGAAGCTGTCTTCATCAAAGTATGGGGTTTCTAGTGGGGGGATATAGGTAGCACACAGGAGGACATTTTTCCTTTTGAATTTCTAGCCAGATGTAAAATGTTCCTGTTTTGATTAATTGAATAGAGTAAGTTAGGTCTGCTCTATACCAAATTAGCATACCCCCTGAGTCCTTTCTTTGTTTCACACCTGGTAGTTTGGTGGATGGGACTACCAGCTCTCTGTAACCTAGAGGTCAACCAGTGGGTCCATCTCCTCTATACCATGTTTCTTGTAGGATGACACTGTCTGTATTTCTGATTTATTTGGTGAAGTCCGGGTTCTTGCTCTTTAGGCCAAAGGCAGATGGCCTTGGATATTCCAGGATGAGATAAAGAAGGCTTTGTGCATACATAAAGTGACATAAAGTGTCCAGAAATAAAGTGTCCAATGTTCTTAGTCATGTGGTTTGGCCTCAGACCAGTAAGTGTGAGCTGCTGAGCATCAACATTGGCTTGGGCTAGTGTAAGAGTTGGGGTTGGGACTTTCATGTTGAGGCCCTCGTTGCGGTAGTGGGGGGCATAGGTCTGATCTGAGGGGGCCTAAATGGGGTGTGGGCATGGTTGACTTGGGGGGGTCCCGCAGGTCTGGGAGAGTGTCTCACTGGTCTGGGCGGGGTGTCTATTGCTCTGTTGCTCCTGTGTGAGGTGCTGAGGCTGCGGTTGAGGGCGATGTCCTTCAGGCCAAAAGTGGGGACTGCTGCCTTGTAGAGGTGGATCTGGTCATAAAGGCTGTTCATGTCCAGGGTGGAGTGGTGGGCCAGGTAGACATTTGGTTTTGAGGCACAGTCATGGGAAATACTTGCGTTTACCCGCTGTATGGTAGCAGGGTGGAAGTATTTTTGTGGTAGCAGGGTGGAGATAACCACTTGTGCGCATGGGGAAAGTAGAAGAAGCTTTTTCTATCACTCCCTTGAGTGCTGTGGCCACCCTTTCCTGCTGTGTTCTCAGGTCGTTTGTACCTGTGTGTATTATTAGGTGACTGGGTGACCCTAATTGGTCCTCAGACAGAAGGTCTAGGGCGCGCAGGGTGTTTGAACACCAGAGTTTAGACACTGTGTGTTTGGGAAAAAGTATTTTTTTTTCTTGTATATATTTCCCGTTTGAGTCCATAAGGAGTACAATCTGTGGCTTGTGTATGTCCTCAGTGGGTGTGGGGGGGTTGTCAGGAGGGCTATCAGGGTGGCTGACAGGGGGGGGTGCTCAGAGGTGGGGTTGTATAATGAAGAGGTCTGGTCTGACACACTCGGGGAGGGGGTATCTTTCTCAAGAGAGAGCTTCTCCTGCTAAGCTATTTCTTTGATTATGTGAAAGTATTTGGGTTGCCCTGCACCAATAATGTTCCAGACTTGTACAGATTTACATTGGCTGACTCAGAGTCCTCATTGTCTAGTATCCTGAGTTTCCACCCATCGCTAACACTCCTCTTAACAGAGGGGTAGTGTGTTAATATAGCACTGTGCCATGCCAGTTGATGGTCTGTGTGGAACATTAAGTTGCTTATGTTCCCATTTTTATAATAGTCAGCAAAAGGTGTATCTTGATTTTCTAATAGGAGCTTCTTTTTGTACTCTTTTCGTGCCTTGTCATTTTTTTACATCCAGAGGGTACTGTATGCTAATAACCTCTTAGCATGACGTTTTACAGCCCTCTAACCAATTGTACTATTATGTGTGTTTGTTAGGCCTACTGCTGCTAGGTAGCTCTCTCTCTCTCTGCTCTCTCCCTCCCCTCTGTCTGTTCTTAATTGCAGGAGTGAAGTCTGGTGTGCGGGAGTCAGGGTTCCAGCTGCAGCTCATTCACCATAATCACCTCAGCCTTAAAGACCCGGTCAAACTTGCCACTCATCGTCAGATCATAGTCAAGACGACCATATTATTGGAACCTGACTCCTGCCTCCGCTTCACTCCTGCCACCACCATCCTGCTTTCCACTACTGGACCTTACATTTGGACTCACCACGGACACTAGGACGTTACGGTACCACTCCTGCTCAGAACCCTGGATCTGTTACCCTCCCTGTAGACCTGGACTTGCTCTTCCCCTATTTTTGGAAACCTGGACAATTTAACTTTGAAATAAACCTGTTAAACCTTCTCTGGCTCGGTGTAGTTGTCTGCATTTGGGTTCATATTCAGTTTAAATCGTGACAGTGTTTTTTCGCGTTATTTGTAATTTATTCTGTACATAATGTTTCTGCCATCGTCTCGTATAACCAAAAAGAGCTTCTGGATATCAGGACAGCGATTACTCACCTCGTATTGGACGAAGATTTTTCTTCAACGAGTCGGAAGCGAAGGATATCCTACAGACACCCGACAAGGTCCAAATCCCCGTCATTCGCAGGAGAAAGAGACTGAGATATCGTGGACGTAGGTCGGGGTGCCTTGTAAAGATCTGATGGCGAGCGAGTAAACTGCCTCTTCCATCAATCCTATTAGCCAATGTTCAATCATTTGAAAATAAATTAGATGACCTACGATTACGGTTATCCTACCAACGGGACATTAAAAACTGTAATATCTTATGTTTCACTGAGTCATGGCTGAACGACGACATGGACAACATACAGCTGATGGGATATACGCTACATCGGCAGGATAGAACAGCTGACTCCGGTAAGACAAGGGGTGGCGGTCTGTGTATATTTGTAAACAACAGCTGGTGCACACAATCAAATACTAAGGAAGTCTCGAGGTTTTGCCTGCCTGAGGTAGAGTATCTTATGATAAGCTGTAGACCACACTATTTACCAAGAGAGTTTTCATCTATATTTTTCATAGCTGTCTATTTACCACCACAAACCAATGCTGGCATTAAGATTGCACTCAGCGAGCTGTATAAGGCCATAAGTAAACAGGAAAACGCTCATCCAGAGGCAGTGCTTTACCTGATTTCTACCAGCATGTTAAATGTGCAACCAGAGGGAAAAAAACTCTAGACCACCTTTACTCCACACACAGAGATGCATACAAAGCTCTCCCTCGCCCTCCATTTGGCAAATCTGACCATAACTCCATACCCCTGATTCCTGCTTACAAGCAAAAACTAAAGCAGGAAGCACCAGTGACTCGGTCAATAAAGAAGTGATCAGATGACGTAGATGCTAAGCAACAGGACTGTTTTGCTAGCACAGACTGGAATATGTTCCGGGATTCTTCCGATGGCATTGAGGAGTACACCACATCAGTCACTGGCTTCATCAATAAGTGCATCGATGACGTTGTCCCCACAGTGACCGTACACACATACCCCAACCAGAAGCCATGGAATACAGGCAACATCCACACTGAGCTAAAGGCTAGAGTTGCCGCTTTCAAGGAGCGGGACTCTAACCCGGACGCTTATAAGAAATCCCGCTATGCCCTCCGACGAACCATCAAACAGGCAAAGCGTGAATACAGGACTAAGATTGAATCATACTACACCGGCTCCAATGCTCGTCGGATATGGCAGGGCTTGCAAACTATTACAGACTACAAAGGGAAGCACAGCCGCTAGCTGCCCAGTGACACAAGCCTACCAGACGAGCTATATCACTTCTATGCTCGCTTCGAGGCAAGCAACACTGAAGCATGCATGAGAGCATCAGCTGTTCTGGACGACTGTGTGATCACGCTCTCCATAGCCGATGTGAGTAAGACCTTTAAACAGATCAACATTCACAAGGCCGCAGGGCCAGACGGATTACCAGGACGTGTACTCCAAGCATGTGCTGACCAACTGGCAAGTGTCATCAATGACATTTTCAACCTGTCGCTGGATGAGTCTGTAATATCAACATGTTTCAAGCAGACCACCGTAGTCCCCGTGCCCAAGGACACTAAGATAACCTGCATAAATGACTACCAACCCGTAGCACTGACGTCTGTAGCCATAAAGTGCTTTGAAAGGCTGGTCATGGCTCATATCAACACCATTATCACAGAAACGCTAGACTCACTCCAATTTGCATACCGCCAGATCCACTGATGATGCAATCTCTATTGCACTCCACACTGCCCTTTCCCACCTGGACAAGAGGAACACCTACGTGATAATGCTATTCATTGACTACAGCTCAGCATTCAACACCATAGTGCCCTCAAAGCTCATCACTAAGCTAAGGATCCTGGGACTAAACACCTCCCTCTGCAACTGGATCCTGGTCTTCCTGACGGGCCGCCCCCAGTTGGTAAGGGTAGGTAACAACACATCTGCCACTCTGATCCTCAACACAGGGGCCCCTCAGGGATGCATGCTCAGTCCCCTCCTGTGCTCCCTGTTCACCCATGACTGCATGGCCAGGCACGACTCCAACACCATCATTAAGTTTGCCGACGACACAACAGTGGTAGGCCTGATCACCGACAACAACGAGACAGCCTATAGGGAGGAGGTCAGAGACCTGGCCGTGTGGTGCCAGGATAACAACCTCTCCCTCAACATGACCAAGACAAAGGAGATGATTGTGGACTACAGGAAAAAAAAGCATTCTCATCGACGGGGCTGTAGTGGAACAGGTTGAGAGCTTCAAGTTCCTTGGTGTCCACATCACCAACAAACTATCATGGTCCAAACACAGTCGTGAAGAGGGCACGACAAAGCCTATTCCCCCTCAGGAGACTGAAAATATTTGGCATGGGTCCTCAGATCCTCAAAAAGTTCTACAGCTGCACCATCAAGAACATCTTGACTGGTTACATCACCGCCTGGCATGGCAACTGCTCGACCTCCGACTGCAAGGCACTACAGAGGGTAGTGCTTACGGCCCAGTACATCACTGGGGCCAAGCTTTCTGCCTCAGGACCTCTATACCAGGCGGTGTCAGAGGAAGGCCCTCAAAATTGTCAAAGACTCCAGCCACCCTAGTCATAGACTGTTCTCTCTGCTACCGCACGGCAAGCGTAACCGGAGCGCCAAGTCTAGGTCCAAAAGGCTTCTCTACAGCTTCTACCCCCAAGCCATAAGACTCCTGAACAGCTAATCATGGCTACCCAGACTATTTGCACCCCCACCCCATCTTTTTACGCTGCTACTACTCTGTTAATTATTTATGCATAGTCACTTTAACTCTACTCACATGTACATATTACCTCAACTACCTCAACTAGCCGGTGCCCCTGCACATTGACTCTGCACCGGTACCCCCCTGTATATATATCCAGGCTCTGTCGTAGCCGGCCGCGACCGGGAGACCCATGGGGCGGCGCACATTTGGCTCAGCGTCGTCCAGGGTAGGGGAGGGAATGACCGGCAGGGATGTAGCTCAATTGGTAGAGCATGGCGTTTGCAATGCCAGGGTTCGATTCCCATGGGGGGCCAGTATAAAAAAAATTATGTATGTACTCACTAACTGTAAGTCGCTCTGGATAAGAGCGTCTGCTAAATTAATAAAATGTAAATGTAAATATATAGCCTCCCTACTGTTATTTTATTTTACTTCTGCTCTTTTTTTCTCAACACTTCTTTGTTGTTGTTGTTTTATTTTACTTTTTTATTAAAAAATAAATGCATTGTTGGTTAAGGGCTTGTAAGTAAGCATCTACACCTGTTGTATTCGGAGCATGTGGCAAATCAAATTTGATTTGATTCGAGCAGCGGGAGGGGGCTTCAAAGGCCTCTGCATTTGGCCTCTGCAAGCTTCCTGCCTCAGGACCTGGCTGTGGAACTCTCCTGCCATTGTTGGGCTCAAGTGCTTTGACACCTCTCACTTCACACCTCAGTCTAGCATCTAGCAAGCTTGGTAGCCTTAACTTAGCATTCAGTTATTATAAAGTAAAACATATCATTGTAATGGATTTTTCTTCTAGGTTGTAAAAGTAGCTCCAGACTAAACAGTACTCACTCAGTTCCAGGTTGGATGGTGTTTTCAGGTTTCTGTTGTTTGTTTGGCAGAGCATTTGCTGTATTGCTTGGAAATAACAAACTTTGGTAGTAGGAATCCTTCCAGGAAATGTTGTCCAAAATCAGGTTGTAGGTTTGGAGTTTTGATTTGGAGTGAAGGTCATGTTGAGGAGGGTAGCATCCTGTATAGGTCCCTGCCGAAAAATCCAAGTTTATCTAATTCTAAATCTATATTTTTGTAAAAACATGCTGAAAAATGCAGGAGCTCATCTGCTCATCTGTTCTCTCTCTCCCTCTCTCTCTCTCTTTCTCTCTCTCTCTCTCTCTCTCTCTCTCTCTCTCTCTCTCTCTCTCTCTCTCTCTCTCTCTCTCTCTCTCTCTCTCTCTCTCTCTCTCTCTCTCAATTCAATTTCAATTCAATTTAATTTCAATTTCAATTCAATTTCAATTTAAGGGCTTTATTGGCATGGGAAACGTGTGTTAACATTGCCAAAGCAAGGGAAGTAGATAGTAAACAAAAGTGAAATAAACAATAAATATTAACAGTAAACATTACACTCAGAAGTTTCAAAAGAATAAAGACATTTCAAATGTCATATTATGTATATATACAGTGTTGTAACAATGTGCAAATAGTTAAAGTACAAATGGGAAAATAAATAAACATAAATATGGGTTGTATTTACAATGGTGTTTGTTCTTCACTGGTTGCACTTTTCTTGTGGCAACAGGTCACACATCTTGCAGCTGTGATGGCACACTGTGGTTTTTCACCCAGTAGATAAGGGAGTTTATCAAAATTGGGTTTGTTTTCGAATTCTTTGTGGATCGCTGTAATCTGAGGGAAATATGTGTCTCTAATATGGTCATACATTTGGCAGGAGGTTAGGAAGTGCAGCTCAGTTTCCACCTCATTTTGTGGGCAGTGTGCACATAGCCTGTCTTCTCTTGAGAGACAGGTCTGCCTACGGCGGCCTTTCTCTCTCTCTCTCTCTCTCTCTCTCTCTCTCTCTCTCTCTCTCTCTCTCTCTCTCTCTCTCTCTCTCTCTCTCTCTCTCTCTCTCTCTCTCTCTCTCTCTCTCTCTCTCTCTCTCTCTCTCTCTCTCTCTCTCTCTCTCTCTCTCTCCAACTAGAGGGTTTCAGATAAGAAAGCACACTCGCCACGGCTACTCATAATATTACATCTAATGTACAAAAGGCAGACGGGGGTGAGCAAGAGACGTAAAATTAAGTTATATTGGATCACAGATATCTGGATAATTATTAGAGTGAGTGCCATGTTGACATACTGTTGGGATGTGAGGATGGAACACAGGTGAGTGATACTGCTGGATAATCATATTACCACTGCATGATCCAAGATGGCGAAGTAGTGCAGTCCTGTTTCTGTCGTGTGTCTGTAAATAGCCTGTAAATACCCTGTTTTTTGTATTTTTCGTACATATTTCCCTATCAGACTTTTCATCCTTCTACAAAATATACTTTCCTGCAACCCGCCTCACTCAATGTGGAACGGATTCTATTATTGACTTACCTTTTATCTAGAATCTAGAATCTCAAGTTAACAATCTACTTGCTATTAGCCACAGCTAGCGGTGTTTCACCCAGATCATTGGATTTTTTTCCGCGGGATTAATTTTAATCACTGGACATTGATCACCGGATATTCGGCCAGTCTGCACAGCGCGTTATCGACCAGAACATATCAGTTTTTCTGCCGGAATCACTGATTCTCTGGACCTTTAACTCCGGATTCATCGCTACCAGCTGGCTACAACAACAACAAAACGGACGCTGTGGTCTGGCTAATCATCCCGAGCTAGGCCCATCTCCCGGCTATCTACCTCTCTATCAACCGGACGGGACCACCTAGTGTTGACACGGAGCCCGCCGATCCTACACGACTGGTCTGCCGGCGAAATCGTCTGATGTGGTTACGACGTTAACCACGAAGATTCCATCCATCTGCTAGCCCTGGCCCGTTAGCATCACGTTATCCGTGGCCTCTTACTCACTAAACTGAACTAGCTACTGAACTAGCTACTTGCTATTAGCCACAGCTAAGCGGTGTTGCACCCAGAATATTGGATTTTTTTCCGCGGGATTAATTTTTTAATCACTGGACATTGATCACGGATATTCGGCCAGTCTGCACAGCGCGTTATCGACCCAGAACATATCAGTTTTTCCGCCGGAATCACTGAATTCACTGGACCTTTAACTCCGGATTCATCGCTACCAGCTGGCTACAACAAAAACGGACGTAGCACACGCTAGCCGTGGCCTCTTACTCACTAGCGCTTCACCACCGGACCTTATGATAACTCAGCTATACAGCTGATATCTGCTGGACTGTTCCTTTTTTACGGTACTACATCCTGTTTATGTTTAGCCTCAGCCCAAACATGGTTAGTTTATTGTTGTTTCGGTTATTTCTAATTGTACTATATCACTGTAGACCCCCAGCCTAGCTAAACCTGCCTTAGTTAGCTCCTTTGTCCCTCCGCCCATACACTCAGAGACCGACTCAATTGATGCCTCTAGAGATACTATCTCTTTCATTGTTACCCAACGCTTAGGTTTACCTCCACTTTACTCATATCCTTCCATATCCTTGTCTGTACATAATGCCCTGAATCTTTTCTATAACACCCGGAAATCTGCCCCCTTTATTCTATGTACCCAACGCACTAGAAGACCAGTTCTTAAAGCCTTTAGCCGTATCCTTATTCTAGTCCTCCTCTGTTCCTCTGGTGATGTAGAGGCTAACCCAGGGCCTGTAGCCCCCAGTATCACTCCTACTCCCCAGGAGCTATCATTTTATGACTTCTGTAATCGCAAAAGTCTTGGTTTCTTGCACATAAATATCAGAAGTCTACTTCCTAAGTTTGAGTTATTCACTGCGTTAGCACACTCTGCCAACCCTGATGTTCTAGCAGTGTCTGAATCCTGGCTCAGGAAGGCCACCAAAAATTCTGAAATTTCCATCCCCAACTATAACATTTTCCGTCTAGATAGAACTGCCAAAGGGGGTGGAGTTGCAATCTACTGTAGAGATAGCCTGCAGAGCTCTATCATACTATCCAGGTCTGTGCCCAAACAGTTTGAGCTTCTACTTCTAAAAATCCACCTTTCCAGAAATAAGTCTCTCACTGTTGCCGCTTGCTACAGACCCCCCTCAGCCCCCAGCTGTGCCCTGGACACCAAATGTGAATTGATTGCCCCCCATTTATCCTCAGTTTGTACTGCTTGGTGACCTAAATTGGGATATGCTTAATACCCCAGCCATCCTACAATCCAAGCTAGATGCCCTCAACCTCACGCAAATTATCAACGAACCTACCAGGTACAACCCTAAATCCTTAAACATGGGTACCCTCATAGATATCATCCTGACTAACATACCCTCTAAATACACCTCAGCTGTCTTCAACCAGGATCTCAGCGATCACTGCCTTATTGCCTGCGTCCGTAACGGGTCTGCGGTCAAACGACCACCCCTCATCACTGTCAAACGCTCCCTAAAACACTTTAGCGAGGAGGCCTTCCTAATTGACCTGGCCCAGGTATCCTGGATGGATATAGATCTCATTCCGTCAGTAGAGGATGCCTGGTTGTTCCTTAAAAGTAATTTCCTCTCAATCTTAAATAAACATGCCCCATTCAAAAATACAGAACTAAGAACCGATATAGCCCCTGGTTCTCCTCAGACTTGACTGCCCTTGACCAGCACAAAAACATCCTGTGGCGTACAGCATTAGCATCAAATAGCCCCCGCGATATGCAACTTTTCAGGGAAGTTAGGAACCAATATACACAAGCAGTCAGGAAAGCAAAGGCTAACTTTTTCAAACAGAAATTTGCATCCTGTAGCACTAACTCCAAAAAGTTTTGGGACACTGTAAAGTCCATGGAGAATAAGAGCACTTCCTCCCAGCTGCCCACTGCACTGAGGCTAGGAAACACTATCACCACCGATAAATCTACAATAATCGAGAATTTCAACAAGCATTTTGCTACAGCTGGCCATGCTTTCCATCTGGCTACCACTAACCCGGCCACCAACTCTGCACCCTCTGCTGCAACTTGCCCATGCCCCCCGCTTCTCCTTCACACAAATTCAGACAGCTGATGTTTTGAAAGCGCTGAAAGATCTGGACCCCTACAAATCAGCTGGGCTAGACAATCTGGACCCTTTCTTTCTAAAACTAGCCGCAAATTGTCGCAACCCCTATTACTAGTCTGTTCAACCTCTCTTTCATAACGTCTGAGATCCCCAGAGATTGGAAAGCTGCCGCGGTCATCCCCCTCTTCAAAGGGGGTGACACTCTAGATCCAAACTGCTACAGACCTATATCCATCCTGCCCTGCCTTTCGAAAGTATTCGAAAGCCAAGTTAACAAACAGATCACCGACCATTTCGAATACCACCGTACCTTCTCCGCTATGCAATCCAGTTTCCGAGCTGGTCACGGGTGCACTTCAGCCACGCTCAAGGTCCTAAACGATATTATAACCACGATTGATAATAGACAGTACTGTGCAGCCGTCTTCATCGACCTGGCCAAGGCTTTCGACTCTGTCAACCACCGCATTCTTATTGGCAGACTAAATAGCCTTGGTTTCTCAAATGACTGCCTCGCCTGGTTCACCAACTACTTCTCAGATAGAGTTCAGTGTGTCAAATCGGAGGGCCTGTTGTCTGGACCTATGGCAGTCTCTATGGGGGTGCCACAGGGTTCAATTCTTGGGCCGACACTTTTCTCCGTGTATATCAATGATGTCGCTCTTGCTGCTGGTGACTCTCAGATCCACCTCTACGCAGACGACACCATTTTGTATACATCTGGCCCTTCATTGGACACTGTGTTAACAAACCTCCAAACGAGCTTCAATGCCATACAACAATCCTTCAGTAGCCTTCAACTGCTCTTAAACACTAGTAAAACTAAATGCATGCTTTTCAATCGAACGCTGCTAGCACCCGCCCACCCGACTAGAATCACCACTCTCGACGGGTCTGACCTAGAGTATGTGGACAACTACAAATATCTAGGTGTCTGGTTAGACTGTAAACTCAACTTCCAGACTCACATAAAGAATCTCCAATCCAAAGTTAAATCTAGAATCGGCTTCCTATTTCGCAACAAAGCCTCCTTCACTCATGCTGCCAAACATGCCCTCGTAAAACTGACTATCCTACCGATCCTTGACTTGGCGATGTCATTTACAAAATAGCCTCCAACACTCTACTCAGCAAATTGGATGTAGTCTATCACAGTGCCATCCGTTTTGTCTCCAAAGCCCCATACACTACCCACCACTGTGACCTGTACGCTCTTGTTGGCTGGTCCTCACTACATGTTCGTCGTCAAACCCACTGGCTCCAGGCCATCTATAAATCACTGCTAGGCAAATCCCCGCCTTATCTTAGCTCATTGGTCACCATAGCAGCACCCACCCGTAGTCTGCGCTCCAGCAGTATATCTCACTGGTCATTCCCAAGCCAACACCTCCTTTGGCCGCCATTCCTTCCAGTTCTCTGCTGCCAATGACTGGAACGAATTGCAAAAATCTCTGAAGCTGGAGACTCTTATCTCCCTCAATAACTTTAAGCATCAGTTGTCAGAGCACCTTACCGATCACTGCACCTGTACACAGCCCATCTGAAATTAGCCCACCCAACTACCTCATCCCTATATTGTTATTTATTTTGCTCTTTTGCACCCCAGTATCTCTATTTGCACATCATCTCTTGCACATCTAGCATTCCAGTGTTAATACTATTGTAATTATTCTGCACTATAGCCTATTTATTGCCTTACCTCCATAACTTGCTACATTTGCACACACTGTATATATATTTTCTGTTGTATTTCTGACTTTGTTTTTTTTTACCCCATATGTAACTCTGTGTTGTTTTTATTGCACTACTTTGCTTTATCTTGGCCAGGTCGCAGTTGTAAATGAGAACCTGTTCTCAACTGGCTTACCTGGTTAAATAAAGGTGAAATAAAAAAAATAAAAAAAATGACTAATGGTAACTTCATTTTTTATTTAAAAAAATACCTTCCACTCTTAACTACACTATCTGTTTCTAGCACCCATTCTACATACTTTTTCAGTTGCATAAATGTATACATATTTTGATTTACAGCCTGGAATTTCTTATCTGACAGAGTCATAAAACATTCAATGTCTTCTAATAAAGCAGGAAGAGTGGATGTGTTTGTATATTTTCTCTCCTAGCTTGCTGCATGTTCTTCTGCACCGTGCTAGACAAACTAGCCAACAGGGATTCTGCACTCTGCTAGCCAAACTAGCCAACAGGGATTCTGCACCGTGCTAGCCAAACTAGCCAACAGGGATTCTGCACCGTGCTAGCCAAACTAGCCAACAGGGATTCTGCACTGTGCTAGCCAAACTAGCCAACAGGGATTCTGCACTGTGCTAGCCAAACTAGCCAACAGGGATTCTGCACCGTGCTAGCCAAACTAGCCAACAGGGATTCTGCACCGTGCTAGCCAAACTAGCCAACAGGGATTCTGCACCGTGCTAGCCAAACTAGCCAACATGGAATAATATGTGTTCAACTTGACAGGCAGGGCCTAGTTTCCATTCAGAGCACGGGGATACATCAGATTATTTGCACATTTTTTATTTTTTACTTATCTATTTTTCACTTAACAACATTTTTTTTCTTAGAAACTGCGTTGTTGGTTAAGGGGTTGTAAGTAAGCATTTCACTGTTGTATTCGGCACATGTGGCAAATAAAATTAGATTAGATTAGATTTGATCAAAGTTCCCAAACTCAACTTCTGCTGTTACAGATATGCTGCTTCATAGAGGTGCTGGGTTCAGACACCATTCCACCATTAGAAATAACACAATATGGGATTGGCTAATCTTTCTATTGCCTTAACTCTTTTCTCGCTTCAGTTTTCCCTTTGAACTGTTCTACAGTTTAGAATAATTCATATTTTTCATTCAAAGGCACATTTTATATTATGAGATTCAAACTTGTCACTTTTTTTCTCATCAAAAGTAGGTATAACTCTAAAATGTCATTTTTTTAAATTTATTATTTGGCATTTAAAGGTCAAAATGCGATACCCCTTTTCAATTAAGATTTCATTCGAATAATGAAGAAATTGGTTTATATAATTATTTAATCGGACATCAAACATCCTATATAACTTCCTTCAATTACTATAAAAGAGTTCCGATGTCACGATTTTCTACGCTCTTAAATGTTAAATACAAAAATGATCTTGATTGTGAAGTAAAATAAAAATCTACTCTTAACTTTCCAAAAGTTTAAGCATAAAGATTTAGCTCCTGTTGTAAATGCAGTAACTCCCTGGCAGGAAAGGTACTGTCTGTTTTAATTGACTTGTAATATGCAGTGTATCAGCCAAGAGAGACCCTATTCTATTCAGAATGGAGGGGAATAATTAATTTTAACTTTTAGGCAGTTCAGCCCATCTGTCACCAAAAACAGAGGAACAGTTGTCATGCCTTACCCAATGAACAGTGAAAGGGACAGACGGATTCACTTGAGAGAAGTTTCTAGCAAACGCAGGGAGGTGATGTTTCTTACACAGCAAATTTGCAATCAGAATTTTAACACCCGCTGTGTTAAATGTAACACTTTCTTAGAAATTATATGCGACCGTCTCAAATAGTGTTAAACTAACACTTTTTAAAGTATTGATAAACTAACCCTAACACCGTGGGTGTTGCAATTCTGACTTTAATTTAAATCCCACTGGTGTTAACCCCATTAGAATCAACACTCTGATATAGAACTGGTATTTTTATATATTTTTATTTTATTTTATGTTAAAAATGTATACTTTTTTTTTTTAGGGGGTAGATCAGCTTTAATATTGCAGATAGAATGTAACTTCCATCAATGTAATTGTCTGCATCACTTCCAATCCCACATATGTTTTTTTTCTCTCGCAAATATATATATATACACATATACATACATACATATACACATACATATAAATACATATACACATATATACAGTAAATAACATTCTATTGGTTGCAAGAATTTTGTATGAAATTAAATTGAAAAATTCTAAGTTTTGAATCCGGCGTCGTTTTGCGTATCAGTTCATAAACCATTTGCCATGGAATCGGTACGTCAAAAATAGTATTGGTGGGATCTTCTGTCACGATCGTCAAAAGGAGTAGACCATGGCGCAGCGTGGAATGCGTACATCTTTTATTAGAGTACTTACACAACTAATAAAACAACAAAACAAAACGTGAAGTCCTCAGTTACCAAACAAACCAACACGGAACAAGATCCCACAAAACACAACTGCCCAAACGGCTGCCTAAGTATGGTTCCCAATCAGAGACAACAAGCAACAGCTGATTCACGTTGCCTCTGATTGAGAACCACCCCGGCCAACATAGAAACACATGAACTAGACACTGAAACATAGAACACAAAACAATGACTCTACACACCCTGGCTCAACATATGAGAGTCCCCAGAGCCAGGGCGTGACAGTACGTCAAAAATCTCTTCCCAACTATTTATCTATCTTAATGGGACGGCTGTCAATCCTTTGGTCCTTAAATGAATCTAGTATACTTTCTTGTTTATCACAATTTTCTTTCACCAATTATGGTCTTTAATGCAGGGCCGACAGACAAGTTCATTACTTTTTCCCACTTCCACTTTCCTCTTCCATTTTTGCTGTAATGCTGCAATTATTTGGTTGTAATTTTGGGTAGAGCAGACATTTCCATATGTTTTTGTTAGCTGCATGTGCGACATAACTCCACCAGTTAACCTTTTAAAATATATTGGAGTGAGATCATTTATTTCTTGCAAAAGTATTCACCCCCCTTGGCATTTTGTTGCCTTACAACCTAGAATTAAAATGGATTTTGTTGATGGTTTTTATCATTTGATTTACACAACATGCTTACCACTTTGAAGATGCAAAATATTTTTTTATTGTGAAACAAACAATAAATTATACAAAAAAAACAGAAACTTGAGCGTCAAAGTCAATACTTTGTAGAGCCTTCTTTTGCAGCAATTACAGGTGCAAGTCTCTTGGGGTATGTCTCTATAAGCTTGGCACATCTAGCCACTGGGATTTTTGCCCATTCTTCAAGGCAAAACTGCTCCAGCTCCTTCAAGTTGGATGGGTTCCGCTGGTGTACAGCAATCTTTAAGTCATGCCACAGATTCTCAATTGGTTTGAGGTCTGGGCTTTGACTAGGTCATTCCAAGACATTGAAATGTTTCTCCTTAAACCACTCAAGTGTTGCTTTAGCAGTATGCTTAGGGTCATTGTCCTGCTGGAAGTTGAACCTCCGTCCCAGTCTCAAATCTCTGGAAGACTGAAACAGGTTTCCCTCAAGAATTTCCCTGTATTTTGCGCCATCCATCATTCCTTAAATTCTGATCAGTTTCCCAGTCCCTGCCGATGAAAAACAACCCCACAGCATGATGCTGCCACCACCATGCTTCAATGTTGGGATGGTGTTCTCGGGGTGATGAGAGGTGTTGGGTTTGCGCAAGACATAGCGTTTTCCTTGATGGCCAAAAACCTCAATTTTAGTCTCATCTGACCAGAGTACCTTCTACCCCATCTTTTGGGAGTCTCCCACATGCGTTTTTGGCGAACACCAAACATGTTTGCTAATTTTTTTCTTCAAGCAATGGCTTTTTTCTGGCCACTCCTCCATAAAGCCCAGCACTGTGGAGTGTACAGCTTAAAGTGGTCCTATGACAGATACTCCAATCTCCGCTGTGGAGCTTTGCAGCTCCTTCAGGGTTATCTTTGGTCTCTTTGTTGCCTCTGATTGGCGGCCCTCTCTTAGCAGGTTTGTTGTGGTGCCATATTCTTTCCATTTTTTAAAGTGTCTGAAATTTTTTATAACCCAATCTTGATCTGTAGTTCTCCACAACTTTGACAGATCATGTGACACTTAGATTGCACACAGGTGGACTTTATTTAACTAATGATGTGACTTCTGAAGGTAATTGGTTGCACCAGATCTTATTTAGGGGCTTCATAGCAAAGGGGGTGAATACATATGCACGCACCACTTTTCAGTTATTTATTTTTTAGAA
Source organism: Coregonus clupeaformis (assembly GCF_020615455.1). Lineage (NCBI taxonomy): Eukaryota > Metazoa > Chordata > Actinopteri > Salmoniformes > Salmonidae > Coregonus > Coregonus clupeaformis. The sequence continues at coordinate 3,844,882 of NC_059201.1, forward strand.
TCTTTTGAAACAAGTTATTTTTTTCATTTCACTTCACCAATTTGGACTATTTTGTGTATGTCCATTACATGAAATCCAAATAAAAATCCATTTAAATTACAGGTTGTAATGTAACAAAATAGGAAAAACTCCAAGGGGGAAGAATACTTTTGCAAGGCACTGTAGCTACAGTTGAAGTCGGAAGTTTACATACACCTTAGCCAAATACATTTAAACTCAGATTTTCACAATTCCTGACATTTAATCCTAGTAAAAATTCCCTGTCTTAGGTCAGTTAGGATCACCACTTTATTTTAAGAATGTGAAATGTCAGAATAATAGTAGAGAGAATGATTTATTTCAGCTTTTATTTATTTCATCACATTCCCAGTGGGTCAGAAGTTTACATACATTCAATTAGTATTTGGTAGCATTGCCTTTAAATTGTTTAACTTGGGTGAAACGTTTCGGGTAGCCTTCCACAAGCTTCCCACAATAAGTTGGGTGGTTATGTCAATATAGGACTCATTTTACTGTGGATATAGATACTTTTGTACCTGTTTCCTCCAGCATCTTCACAAGGTCCTTTGCTGTTGTTCTGGGATTGATTTGCACTTTTCGCACCATAGTACGTTCACCTCTAGGAGACAGAACGCGTCTCCTTCCTGAGCGGTATGACGGCTGCGTGGTCCCATGGTGTTTATACTTGCGTACTATTGTTTGTACAGATGAACGTGGTACCTTCAGGCGTTTGGAAATTGCTCCCAAGGATGAACCAGACTTGTGGAGGTCTACAATATTTTGCTTCTAAAGCCATGACATCATTTTCTGGAATTTTCTAAGCTGTTTAAAGGCACAGTCAACTTAGTGTGTGTAAACTTCTGACCCACTGGAATTGTGATAGAGTTAATTATAGGTGAAATATTCTGTCTGTAAACAATTGTTGGAAAAATTACTTGTGTCATGCACAACGTAGATGTCCTAACCGACTTGCCAAATGCCTGGCTCTGGGGACTCTTATATGTTGAGCCCGTTCCTGCTCCCCGCACCAAGCCAGTGGTGTGCGTCGCCAGCCCGGTTCGGCCCGTTCCTGCTCCCCGCAACAAGCCAGTGGTGCGCGTCGCCAGCCCGGTTCGGCCTGTTCCTGCTCCCCGCACCAAGCCAGTGGTGCGTGTCGCCAGCCCGGTCCGGCCTGTTCCTGCTCCCGCACCAAGCCAGTGGTGCGCGTCGTCCAGCCCGGTCCGGCCAGTTCCTGCTCCCCGCACCAAGCCTGTGGTGCGCCGCCAGCCCGGTCCGGCCTGTTCCTGCTCCCCGCACCAAGCCAGTGGTGCGCGCTCGCCAACCCGGTCCGGCCTGTTCCTGCTCCCCGCACCAAGCCAGTGGTGCGTGTCGTCAGCCCGGTCCGGCCCGTTCCTGCTCCCCGCACCAAGCCAGTGGTGCGCGTCGCCAACCGGTCCGGCCCGTTCCTGCTCCCGCGCCAAGCCAGTAGTGCGCGTCGCCAGCCCGGTCCGGCCTGTTCCTGCTCCCCGCACCAAGCCAGTGGTGCGCGTCGTCAGCCCGGTCCGGCCCGTGCCTGCTCCCCGCACAAAGCCTGTGGTGCGCGTCTTCAGCCCGGTCCGGCCCGTTCCTGCTCCCCGCACCAAGACAGTGGTGCGCGTCGTCAGTCCAGCACGGTCCGTGCCTGTTCCACCGGTGCCTGGTCCGGCACCGGTCAGCTGCTCCACACCGGAGCCAGAGCAATCCGCTCCACCGATGTCCAGTCCAGCTCCGGCCAGCGGGGCCTGACCAGACCAGGGGCGCTACGGGGGGGTAGAGAGAGAGTGGTGGTCACGCCCGGAGCCGGATCCGCCTCCGAGGCGGAATGCCCACCCGGCCCCTACCCTCTTGTGTTTGGTTGGCGCGGTCGCAGTCCGCACCTTTGGGGGGGGGTTACTGTCACGCCCTGGCTCTGGGGACTCTTATATGTTGAGCCAGGGTGTGGATTGTCTATGTGTTATTTTCTATGTTTTGTTCTAGTCCGTGTATTTCTATGTTGGCCAGGGTGGTTCCCAATCAGAGACAGCTGATTCTTGTTGTCTCTGATTGGGGACCATACTTAGGCAGCCTGTTTGGCACTGTTTATTGTGGGATCTTGTTCCATTTAGGTTTCTTTTGGTGTTTAACCTAGGACTTCACGTATCGTTTGGTTTGTTGTTTTGGTTCGTGTGTGTACACAATAAAAGTATGTACGCCTATCACGCTGCGCCTTGGTCCGCTTCCTGTAACGATCGTGACACCAAAACTATAGTTTGTTAATAAGAAATGTGTGAGGTGGTTGAAAAATGAGTTTTAATGACTCCAACCTAAGTGTATGTAAACTTCGACTTCAACTGTAGCTAACGACCTCCATTTTCACAGGGAAAAAAATGATGGACAGAGACTTGTTAGCTATGTTAATTAGCTAGCTGGAATTTTCTGCAAGGATTCTGCCTCCTGAAAAAAGCTTCTCCCGAGTGTGTGGATTCCACCTGGTGATCTGTTCACCGTCTGCCCTGTATTGTATTGTTGTCTCTACCTTCTTGCCCATTGTGCTGTTGTCTGTGCCCAATAATGTTTGTACCGTCTTGTGCTGCTACCATGTTGTGCTGCTGCCAAGTTGTGTTGCTACCATGCTGTGTTGTCATGTGTTGCTGCCATGCTATGTTGTTGTCTTAGGTCTCTCTTTATGTACTGTAGTGTTGTGGTGTCTCTCTTGTCGTGATGTGTTTTGTCCTATATTTTAATTTTAATTTGTAATCCCAGCCCCCGTCCCTGCAGGAGGCCTTTTACCTTTTGGTGGGCTGTCATTGTAAATAAGAATTTGTTCTTAACTGACTTGCCTAGTTAAAGAAAAGTTAAAGAAAATACAAAATAAAAAACAGAGATTTTAACACCCACTAATTTGCTGTGTCATCGTATCTAAGGAGGTAATTTGTTACTCAGGTTTTCTAATCTATTTTATTCTCCAGAAACCACTAGTAGAATGGGAGAACATTAATATTTATACGAGGAGAGAGAGAGAGAGAGAGAGAGAGAGAGAGAGAGAGAGAGAGAGAGAATGGTCGTCTGTTGAAAAAAGAGTGCTTGATTTATGGTTGAGCACTAAGCCATGATCACATTAATCCTCTTCTTTACACCTTTAGGTAGCTGAGAGCTCCTGGTGAAGCTAATGATTCCCCGTTGAGTGAACTGAGGGGGCAACCAAAATAATCAATGTCCCAACACATTACAGCCCACCTCACTTAGCACACCATCAGGCCAGGACAGATAACAGATAACAGTTGTTGTGTTCCTCTAGAAAATGTTCAGGACCTCCATTATCAGTGAATACAATGATTTTCTCTCTCCCCCTTCCTCCCTTGTGCCTGTTGAGTGTCTCCATATTGTCATTTTCTCAACCCCTAGAAAGCGGTAAATCAACAATAACACTGGAATTAAGTGGCGAGATTTTGTTCGAAATGACAACTTGAAGAACCATTATCAATGGGAAGGATTGACCGGATGAGAATGAAACACAATTAAGTTAACATTGTACTGTGAAGGGCTCAAGGCTTGATTACATTATGAAGGCAAACTTTTCAGAAACCCAGTGTGATCTTTATTATGTGCCATCAAGCCTGGAAGGAATTGACTTAATCACTAGGTCCTCATTATGTATGCAAAAACAATTAAAAGTGGGTAGCACTTTACATTCCAGCTCAGTAAAACATGGTAATAATCATGTTTTTTACTAGGTAATTACATTTAAATTTTAGTCATTTAACCGATGCTCTTATCCTGAGCAACTTACAGGAGCAATTAGTGTTAAGTGCCTTGCTCAAGGGCACGTCGACAGATTTTTCACCTAGTCGGCTCGGCGATTCAAACCAGTGACCTTTTCGGTTACTGGCCCACTGCTCTTAACAGCTAGGCTACCTGCCGCCCTATGCACTAGTTACCATTAGTTACCAGTAGTAGTTACCATCTGTTACGCACTCCTCTCGGAAGAGGGAACGCAACACCCTGCTACAACTCAACTCTCCGTGGGGTGAAAGAGGTATGGGACTGTAGGTGTGAGTAAGGATGACAAAAGGCTGAGAATACCGTTAACAGGGAATGTATTCCTTCGCACGGTAAGTTTGGGGAAAAGGGGCTGGACGGAACCAGAGCAAAGAAAGTAAATATCAAAGCCCCCTCTCCTACCTTACCTGCCTACCCACTACTACTTAACTAGCACCACCTGGTGCACTAACCAAAATACAGGGGATGGTCCGCCCAGGTCTTTCCTAGTGTGCATAGACAGTTAACTTCTACGGGTAATGTATGCCCGCGGGCCTCTTGCCTAAGCACTCCCTAGGTGCCTTCCCCTTCCCCCCTTGGGAACAAATGAAACAAAAATAGCACAAACTGGTTCACAACAAAACCTGAGAAAAAAAACGAACTCAGGACATTAAAGAAACTCTCTGAGCAACAAACTAACACAAAACATTACAATTGGTTCTCATAGCAACAACTACACAGTACATACCAAATGTCTTAGCAACAACCAACATGCTATAACTGTCAGCCATTCTGCCCCCCTTCTGAGCAACAGAACTGGGGCTTATATAGCTTCAGAAGGAGTTGGTAATTGGAGACAGCTGCGTTCTGACGAGGGCGCGGGGTCAGCTCTCCAATCATCAATGTTCATTGACCAGACAGCTGCTTGTTGGGGAATTTCAGGAACCCATTTCCTGAAATACATACATGAAAATACACAACCCACAACACAGAAACTGGGGAACGTAACACCATTGCACTCCCGAGTGGCACAGTGGTCTAAGGCACTGCATCGCAGTGCTAGCTGTGCCACTAGAGATCCTGGTTTGAATCCAGGCTCTGTCGTAGCTGGCCGTGACCGGGAGACCCTTGGGGTGGCGCACAATTGGTCCAGGGTAGGGGAGGGAATGGCCGGCAGGGATGTAGCTCAGTTCGATGTAGCTGTGGGTTCGATTCTCACGGGGGACCAGTATAAAAAATAATATATGCACTCACGCTCTGGATAAGAGCGTCTGCTAAATGACTAAAAAATAAATGTATTCTCCCCCCAATCCTTTCCTGACATTTCAACTAGCTCATTGTTTGTTACCTGGAAACAGAGATGGTAGTTTGTAATGTAATGAGGCCGAATCAGTGTTGGAAAACAACTATTTTAAACCACAGAACAACTGAAATAAATAAATAAATCATTTACAGAAACATATTTTCTCTTTGTTCACAGTAAACACAGAGGGTCATCTAACCCAGAATCCAACCCAGTTCCCTTCTGACTCGCCCCTCTCCTCACTTCCCTGTCTTCTCACCCCTGTCCCATCTGCTCAATAAAACCAACCCAGTTCCCTTCTGACTCGCCCCTCTCCTCACTTCCCTGTCTTCTCACCCCTGTCCCATCTGCTCAATAAAACCAACCCAGTTCCCTTCTGACTCGCCCCTCTCCTCACTTCCCTGTCTTCTCACCCCTGTCCCATCTGCTCAATAAAACCAACCCAGTTCCCTTCTGACTCGCCCCTCTCCTCACTTCCCTGTCTTCTCACCCCTGTCCCATCTGCTCAATAAAACCAACACAGTTCCCTTCTGACTCGCCCCTCTCCTCACTTCCCTGTCTTCTCACCCCTGTCCCATCTGCTCAATAAAACCAACCCAGTTCCCTTCTGACTCGCCCCTCTCCTCACTTCCCTGTCTTCTCACCCCTGTCCCATCTGCTCAATAAAACCAACCCAGTTCCCTTCTGACTCGCCCCTCTCCTCACTTCCCTGTCTTCTCACCCCTGTCCCATCTGCTCAATAAAACCAACCCAGTTCCCTTCTGACTCGCCCCTCTCCTCACTTCCCTGTCTTCTCACCCCTGTCCCATCTGCTCAATAAAACCAACCCAGTTCCCTTCTGACTCGCCCCTCTCCTCACTTCCCTGTCTTCTCACCCCTGTCCCATCTGCTCAATAAAACCAACCCAGTTCCCTTCTGACTCGCCCCTCTCCTCACTTCCCTGTCTTCTCACCCCTGTCCCATCTGCTCAATAAAACCAACCCAGTTCCCTTCTGACTCGCCCCTCTCCTCACTTCCCTGTCTTCTCACCCCTGTCCCATCTGCTCAATAAAACCAACCCAGTTCCCTTCTGACTCGCCCCTCTCCTCACTTCCCTGTCTTCTCACCCCTGTCCCATCTGCTCAATAAAACCAACCCAGTTCCCTTCTGACTCGCCCTCTCCTCACTTCCCTGTCTTCTCACCCCTGTCCCATCTGCTCAATAAAACCAACCCAGTTCCCTTCTGACTCGCCCCCTCTCCTCACTTCCCTGTCTTCTCACCCCTGTCCCATCTGCTCAATAAAACCAACCCAGTTCCCTTCTGACTCGCCCCTCTCCTCACTTCCCTGTCTTCTCACCCCTGTCCCATCTGCTCAATAAAACCAACCCAGTTCCCTTCTGACTCGCCCCTCTCCTCACTTCCCTGTCTTCTCACCCCTGTCCCATCTGCTCAATAAAACCAACCCAGTTCCCTTCTGACTCGCCCTCTCCTCACTTCCCTGTCTTCTCACCCCTGTCCCATCTGCTCAATAAAACCAACCCAGTTCCCTTCTGACTCGCCCCTCTCCTCACTTCCCTGTCTTCTCACCCCTGTCCCATCTGCTCAATAAAACCAACCCAGTTCCCTTCTGACTCGCCCCTCTCCTCACTTCCCTGTCTTCTCACCCCTGTCCCATCTGCTCAATAAAACCAACCCAGTTCCCTTCTGACTCGCCCCTCTCCTCACTTCCCTGTCTTCTCACCCCTGTCCCATCTGCTCAATAAAACCAACCCAGTTCCCTTCTGACTCGCCCCTCTCCTCACTTCCCTGTCTTCTCACCCCTGTCCCATCTGCTCAATAAAACCAACCCAGTTCCCTTCTGACTCGCCCCTCTCCTCACTTCCCTGTCTTCTCACCCCTGTCCCATCTGCTCAATAAAACCAACCCAGTTCCCTTCTGACTCGCCCCTCTCCTCACTTCCCTGTCTTCTCACCCCTGTCCCATCTGCTCAATAAAACCAACCCAGTTCCCTTCTGACTCGCCCCTCTCCTCACTTCCCTGTCTTCTCACCCCTGTCCCATCTGCTCAATAAAACCAACCCAGTTCCCTTCTGACTCGCCCCTCTCCTCACTTCCCTGTCTTCTCACCCTGTCCCATCTGCTCAATAAAACCAACCCAGTTCCCTTCTGACTCGCCCCTCTCCTCACTTCCCTGTCTTCTCACCCCTGTCCCATCTGCTCAATAAAACCAACCCAGTTCCCTTCTGACTCGCCCCTCTCCTCACTTCCCTGTCTTCTCACCCCTGTCCCATCTGCTCAATAAAACCAACCCAGTTCCCTTCTGACTCGCCCCTCTCCTCACTTCCCTGTCTTCTCACCCCTGTCCCATCTGCTCAATAAAACCAACACAGTGTGTAAAGGAGCGGGACTGCCACACCCCCTTAAAAAAAGGATTGATGTTTAAATGGTAATTGCTTAATAATGACCAAGAGAGATAGTGTTCTAGAAGTTCCCAGAGACAGTGTCATTTAGATCCTGAATGTCATGTGAGGTCAGAGTGATCAAAAGCAAAATAATAATAATAATAATATGCCATTTAGCAGACGCTTTTATCCTTACA